>NC_085874.1:35738055-35755555 GCF_034702125.1 Engraulis encrasicolus
GTGTGTGTGTGTGTGTGTGTGTGTGGGTGGGTGCGTAGGGTGTTGGGTGTTGTTCAGCCAAGAGGGTGACTGTTTCTGAGCGCTAATTAAGGCGGTTTACAAGTCTCTTAACAATATTAGCAGAGTTTTATCCCGCTGCTGCTACAGCAAGTCCCACAGACAACACGCGCATGCGCACACGCACACACACACACACACACACACCCTTATGACCAGCAACTTCAGACGCATTTCCTGTTGTATCTGTCCAGCAGCACTGGGGGGATGTTCGGTAATCTTTTCAGTCTTGTTATGTTTGGAGAGATCAAAAATGATGATGAGCAGAAATGAAATCAGCACAGAAAACCTGGACGGCAAGGTGGCAAGCTGGTAGCGAACTTGGTGAAGGAGGTAGTGTGGATAGCATGGGAATGAGGCAGAGTAAGCCACATGGCCTCTGTCGCTGTGTGTGTCTATCTGTGCCAGCTAAATGGGTGAATTCAGGAAACGTAAGCCCGCTAATAATGTGGGTCAGGTGATGTGATGGGACGCTGCACTGCCAGCTGAATGTGCACTTGCACTCTGGCTGAGTGCACGAGTTTGTCTTTGTCGTGTCGCATGTTGAGTTTAATACGTGTTAATATTCTCTCTCAAAAAAAGCTAATTTCTCAAAACTCACCCTCCTCTGTTCTTTTTTTTTTCTCCCCCCTTCAGCGATCCTTCACCCTCATCTTGGACGCATGGGACTGGGACAACACCACCCAAAATGCCAGTAAGTAGCTCTACAACTGCTCTGCTCTCTGCTGTGTAGTGTTGTGAGTAAGGGGGTTAGGTGGTTAGGACAGTGAGTTACTTTAGAAAGTAAATATAATCTGAGGTTACTTAAGACTCTCTACATTGCCATAACAATGTTGTTATGATGTACTTCACAAAGAGTGAATAGGCCCATCAAAGTTCCCTTCTGCAAATGCGAGTAAGTAGCCTTACACCTGGGGAGTCCCAGAACATGGTAAACTGATAAACCCAACTAAGTTAACCTACAGGAAGTGGTAAACCTGCTAATACCCACGCCACAGGCATCATTTAGTTATGAAAAAAGGGAATCCAGGCTCTTCTATTAGATGATTTCCCAATATGTCAACGTTACCCTTACCTCGCTTAGGTACTACTGGGCTAGGTTCTTGGAATACTCCCCTGGGGGATATGTTAAGAAACTGATACAGTAGTGAACCAGATTAAATTAACCTTGTGGTAGAAGTAAATCATCTAATAGAAGAGCCTGGAGTCCTCATTTTCTGAACTAAATGATGCCTTCATTTCAGGTACATCTATTAGCAGGTTTATTCTTTGCTGTAGGTTAAATAAGCCTGGTTTATCACTTAACCATGTTCATAGTATACTCCCATGCTCTGGGCTACATTTCTCGAAACCAAAAGTTGCTTGCTACATTAGCTACTTTGTTGTTTTCAATGCATTTTCCCATTGGCAACTACCGAAGTTGCTAACAGGCAAACAACACCCCTGCCCTCTGCTGTCTTCTGTGTAGCGCTGTGAGTAAGGGGGTTGGGTGGTTAGGATGGTGTGTTGCTTTAGAAAGGAAATGTAATATGAGGTTCTGTAATGTAACCTGGATAGCGGTCTAAACTTACAAGGCGTGATGGTGTTGCATCGCATTTCCAACAAAAGTGGCAGAAGCAAAACATTGGAGTTTGCTGTTTCATTGTGTAGAATGCACATCAAGGGATCCGTTCGAAACGGGGAAGGCAGCTGTCCTTCCAGTGAGCTAACTGGACATCAAGTCATGAGGTGTGGATCGAAACGAAAAATTGCTTTATTTCCTCCCTTGGCAGTTGACTGCATTTGTGGGCATAACGTTGATATTTGAGGGCACCATCAGATGTACCGGTATGTGTTTTAGTGTCGCTGAGTTCTCTCGTTCTTGAATCGAGCGAGGTGTTTAGGCACGCGCGCACACACACACACACACACACACACACACACACACACACACACACACACACACACACACACACACACACACACACACACACACACACACACACACACACACACACACACACACACACACACACACACACACACACACCTTCAGGCAGGGAGGGAGGTGCATTGGGCACATCTCTTCCATCTCTGACAGGCCTTCATGCTCTATAAATCCTCCTTCAAACGAAGCCTGATTTTCCCCCTCTCCTCTCCTTACCCCCCTCCTCCTGGGGAGCCTATGTCTTGAGGGCTGTTTGCGGCCCTTGAGGCCGTCTTATCCGGCCCCTGATATAATTTCAATGCTATGCAGCTTCACATGAAATATGACATATTTTGTTAAGGAATCCAGGGAACCTAGAGAAGGTGGAGTTCAAGCAGACAAAGTTTGGGAACCACTGCTTTTGGCAAAGATTTTTTTTTCCAAAGAATTGAGTTTGAGTTGGATGATGTTCTTGCATGTGATGGTAGGATGGATGAACAAATTGATTGATGGATCGCTTGATGGGTTTCCCCCTTGGCACAGAAGCAATTAGAACGCAACCCCAGGCTGATTCCGCCAAACCCTGCGTGGCAGGCAGGTGCCGGAAGAGGCATATCCTGCCAAGGAAGCGAAGGAATGCTGAACGTGTAGATTATATCAAGGATGATGATGATGATGATGGAGAGATGGATGGATGGAGTGAAGAGGAGGAATAGAGAAGGGGGTCAGGGATGGGTGCATTGTAGGGCTGTAGCGAGTTCAGTAAAGAAAAAGAACACGCACATCTGTCTCAAAAATATTCTGGGTGCAGGACTAGTTTACAAGAGGCTGCTAATAATTTCAAAAAAAGCCATTTTGGTTGTCTCCCAGACAGTGCCCCCTTGACCTCAGCATAAGCCTGCCCCCCCAGTACAGTATTAAAAAATAAAATGGGTGCCATTGGGGGACATTGGTCTAAGCACCAAGTGTCTAAGCACTAAGTATCCGTCTCAGTGCCCGCTTGGGGGCCCCTGTTAAAAAAAAAACTAGTGTAGATTATTATCAAGAGAGATGGATGGATGGATGGATGGATGGATGGATGGATGGATGGATGGGGTGAGTAGGAGGAATAAAACAGTGGGGAGGATGGATGGACGGATGGTATTGATGTGTTAGTCGATAAAGAGTTCCCTGCAATACACACTTTGCATAGCCTTACTTTCACGCCTCAAACCTGCTCTCATTCGGTTTTTCATATTGGCCTTGACACACATTCATCACACACACCCAGGAACGCACGCATGCATTGCAATGCACACTACGCGCCCACACACACACATTTAATCACAAACATGCCTTTTCTTTCACACACACACACACACACACACACACACACACACACACACACACACACACACACACACACACACACACACACACACACACACACACACACACACACACACACACACACACACACACACACACTCCTCTGTGCTAGCTGCCAGGGTGTAGAGCACTGGCTCTGTGTTGCAGAGCAGCATGTCTTGGGCTCCCCTGATGAGATGACATGACATGGAGGGTTCAGCTACACACATGGCCTCCCTGCAGCCTACTGCGAATCCACACACACACACACACACACACACACACACACACACACACACACACACACACACACACACACACACACACACACACACACACACACACACACACACACGGCCTCCCTGCAGCCTACTGTGAATCCACACACACACACGCACGCACACACACACACACACACACACACACGCACGCACACACACACACACACACGGTCTCCTTGCAGCCTACTGCGAATCCACACACACACACACACACACGCACGCACACACACACACACACACACACGGCCTCCCTCCCTGCCCTCCCTGCAGCCTACTGCGAAGCCACACACATACACACACACACCACATACTCTCGCTCTGTCGCTCGCTCGCTCTCTTTCTCTCGCTCTCGCTCTCTTTCTCTTGCTCTCTTTCTCTTGCTCTTTTTCTCTTGCTCTCTCTGTTGCGCTCTCTCTCTCTCTCTCTCTCTCTCTCTCTCTCTCTCTCTCTCTCTCTCTCTCTCTCTCTCTCTCTCGCTCTCTCGCTCTCGCTCTCTCGCTCTCTCTTGCTCTCTCTCGCTCTCTCTCGCTCTCTCTCTCTCTCTCTCTCTCTCTCTCTCCTTCTCTCCCCCCCCATATTCTCATGCCCATACACACACACGCATACATGTACTCTCTCTCATGAGCATGCATACTGCCTCTGCCTCTGCTGTTGGCAAGCCCTTACTGGAGGTCTGGGCGGGAAGGATATGGCTGCTGCTAGATGGGTAGATAGGTTGGTACCTGCTGGGCAGGCTGGCTGGCTGGCTGGCCGTTTGAAGGGGCTGGGGACGGTGGGGTGGGGAGACACCAACCAGCCGTAACACCACTGACCTCGTCGTCTGAAGGGGAAATCCCCAACATCACGGGCCGCCGCCACCTGGCCTGGGAGGTCGGTTGGTACAGTATGGGGTGTGGTTCATTGGTAGATGGTGGTGGTGGTGGTGGTATTGGTTGGTTACAGGCTAGCAGGCTGAGCATTTCTTTTTGGAAGGTGGAGGGGGTAGGGGGCTGTAGCATTTGCTGTGATATGTGGACGGTGATGTGTGGTACAGTGCAGAGAAGAGGCTCTTGATCCCTTTTCAGGGGAGGATCGATTGTGGTGACTAATAAATGTGGAAGGTGATTTGGAGCGCGGTTGGGGGGGTGCTTTGGGGCTGTGGAGCAATGATTGTCGTGATTTGGAGGAAGCTAACTAGTGCAATTCATAGAAAAATAATTGTCGAGTTGGAAGTTGAACAGAGTGATACCATGGCGGAGTGGAGGAGAAATGAAGGGAGGAGAGGAGTGGAGTGGAGAGGAGAGGAGAGAGTGGAGGAGAGATGAAGGGAGGAGTGGAGCGGAGACTAGTTGAGGAGTGTAGCAGAGTGGTAGTGGTAGTAGTGGTGGCGGCAGCGGGTGGGGGGACGGGGTCTGTTGGCGGTTCTCGGGGCGCCACCGGAACTGCAGCTGCATCCTGTTTTCCCGCCAATGCTCCGTCCGCCGGCCCAGCCAGCCCGGCCGGCCCTCCGCAGCCCACCACCGCCTTTTGTCTCGCTTGAGGAATTGTCGGGAGGAAGGGGGTCGGTGGAGGAGGAGGAGGAGGAATACGCTCCCTCCGCAGGTCTGAGATGAGGGAGTGAGAGAGAGATGGAGAGAGAGATTGATGGAGGGATAGAGAGAGAGGGAGATAGAGAGAGAGTGCAAATAAGAGGGAGAAAGAGACAAACTGCAAAGAGGTGGATGGATGGATCGATAGAAGGGGAGAGAGAGAGAGAGACTTGAGTTAAGCAAAGATGGAGGAAGGTAGAGCTGACAAGGGGGAAAGAAAGAGAGAGAGAGAGAGAGAGAGACCGAGCAGAGAATGAAAGGGTGTAGGAGGGAGAGGAAGAGGAAGAGCGATAGGGGGAGGAAGGGAAGTCTGGGCTGGCAGAGGAGAGGAGAGGAGAGGGGCCTGGTTGGCATGGAAAAGCTCCTTTTCTGATGTGCAAACGCTGATTAGCAGGATGACAGTAAAAGTCCTCACAGGCAAACGCAAACATGCGCAATGGAAGGAAATCAGCACCCAGTTTTTTCCCTTCACTCTCTCGCTCTCTCTTGCGCTCGCTCTCTCTCTCTCTTTCTTTCTTTCTTTCTTTCTTTCTTTCTTTCTCTCTCTCTCTCTCTCTCGCTCTCTCGCTCGCTCGCTCTTTCACTTCACACATCTTTCCCTCTCTCTCTCTCTCTCTCTCTCTCTCTCTCTCTCTCGCTCTCGCTCGCTCGCTCGCTCGCTCGCTCTTTCACTTCACACATCTTTCCCTCTCTCTCTCTCTCTCTTGCTCTTTCACTTCTCAATCTTTCCCCCTCTCTCTCTCTCACTCTCTCTCTCTCTCTTGCTCTCTCTCTCTCTCTTGCTCGCTCTTTCACTTCATCTCTCTCTCTCCCTCCCTCTCTCTCTCTCTCTCTTGCTCTTTCACTTCTTAATCTTTCTCTCTCTCTCTCTCTCTCTTGCTCTCTCTCTCACTCTCTCTCTCTCTCTTGCTCTCTCGCTCGCTCTTTCACTTCATAACTCTCTCTCTCTTGCTCTCTCGCTCGCTCTTTCACTTCATATCTCTCTCTCTCTCTCTCTCTCTCTCTCTCTCTCTCTCTCTCTCTCTCTCTCATGCTCCCTTTCATTCTCACATTCTTTGTCATTTCGTCATGCACTCCCATTCTTTCACATCCTCTCTCTCGCTCGCTCGCTCGCTCGTTGGCTCGCTCTCTCTCTCTCTCTCTCTCTCTCTCTCTCTCTCTCTCTGTCTCTCTCTCTCTCTCTCTGTCTCTCTCTCTCTAGTGCTGAAATAGGAAAATGAGGCCAAGCCATCCCAGAGTCATTAGAGTGAAAAAAGGGATGAGAGACAAGAGCACATTTGTAAGTGTCATTTCGGTACCCAGCTTGCGTATGGCCAATTAAATGCATCATATGCAGGTCTATAAATGAACTTCTTTCATCACTAGCCAATTTTGCGATGTGAAATCCCTCTAGCCACACATGCACTCACTATCAGTCAAAGTGGCAAGTAATTTATCTTGCCTACCATCGGACAAACTGAATTCTCACCAGCATTTGGCCTGTGTCAGTTTAGAGCCCTGATCATATGGTACTGTACACCCAAAATGTCTCCAACCAAGGCAGGCGTCTCCCACAGGTCAACCCTCATGTATCGCAAGCCATGATATCGCGATAGCGATACATTTTCGATATATCGTGCAGCCCTACTCCTGTATGTGTACTCACTGAATGATGTATGCCTGTGACAACTTCCTACTCTACCTGTAGAGGACTCATAAAACACCTGGGCCAATGTTCGTTACAACTTCTGCTTCTTTGGAAAAGTAGATAAAAACACTTCAAAGGAGCAGAAGTCTGCTTGGGTGGTTTCCAATTGGCTGTGACATTTGCATAACGGTCATGTCTTGTTAGACACATCCTATTCCTGGCATTTCTCGCTTTCGCTTTTATTTTTAATCACACGCACACGCACACACGCTCACAGGCGCGTTTCGGCGTCACTGTTTCCCTCTTGGCTGTGTAGCGCCGTTCGTTCCCAGGCCTGTGAGACGCGGCGGAGTCCGTCCTCACGGGATTCCGTGCGTCTGGGAGGCGGAGAGAGACAAAGGCGCCGTTTGTGTGTCCCAGCAGAAGGTGAATTCCCATGGAGGAGAGGAGGGACAGACAGGGCAGACTGGGCCAAGCAGACTAGACGAGAGACTACACTCCACTCCAGCCTTCCTCGTTTCCCAGAGAGAGGAGTGGAGTACAGTACAGGGCAGGCAGGGCCAGCCCAGAGACTACACTCCAGGGGGTGCGTTTCTCAAAAGCGTAGTGGTTAGCCACTTAGCAACTTGGGCAGTTGTCAATGGGAAATTGCATTGCAAACAACAACGTTTTGAGAAATGCACTCCAGCCTTCCTCGTTTCCCAGAGAGAGGAGTACAGGGCAGGCAGGGGCAAGACAGACTACAGGAACCAGACCACACTAGACTAGACGCTAAACTAGCCTTCCTCTTTACCAAATGACAGGAGCATGGGGCCAGAGTTGTAATAAAGTAGAAGTACTCTTACCAATGTAATTACAACACTAATATTTGATTTTACATAGTTCTTCTAGACCATGTAATATTATTATAGAGTATTGTAATTGCATCTGTAAGAGTTCTTCTACTTCTACTTAATACAACCCTGTACAAGGAAGACTAGAGAAAACGGACTATACTTGACTTCAGCCTTCCTCTTTTCCCAAGGAGACGAGAGAAGCCCCCCCACCACACCCCACCTCACCCCCCCGTGTATGTTGATCATGCCGTAATCTCTGTGGAAACGGCAGCTAAATAGCAGATATCTGTATTTGGATCAAACAAGTAGATCAGCCGATAGCAGCCAGCTATGGCTCTCCTCTCATCTCCTCAACAGCAGCTAGTTACGCCCCCCCCATCCCCCTTATGCCTATTCTCCTACTCAATAAAACGATAAATAATGAATAGTGATCCATGTATCACGCCCAGCTATCAGCCAGCTCTGTGTCTCTGTCGTCTCTTCTCTTTGCGTCACCTACTGCTACTGAAGCGATATGTCCAATAGGGGTCCAGCAGACCAGATCAGACCAGTCCAGACCAGTCCAGACCTGGCTGCCTGCTCTGATGGGCCACAGTTGGCGTGTGCGAGTTTTTACACTGCTGAGCAGAAGGCAGCAACCAGGCTTGGATGGGTCACTCAAGTCAAGTGTCTGTCTCTCTGTGTCTGTCTGTTGTCTGTGTCTTGAGAAACGTCACTAAATCGCGTCAGTCAGGCTGGCAAATTATTAAGAATGTGTGTTGTGTGCTGCTGAGAGGGAGATAGAGGGGCAGAGTGAGAGAGAGAGAGAGGGGCAGAGTGAGAGAGAGAGAGGGGGGGGGAGAGAGGGAGAGAGATGGGGAGAGGTGGAGGGAGAGAGATGGGGAGAGGTGGAGGGAGAGAGATGGGGAGAGGGGAAGAGAGAGAGATGGGGAGAGGGTGCGAGAGACAGGGAGAGGGAGCGAGAGACAGAGAGTGAGAGAGAAAGATGGGGAGAGTGACTGGGAGAGAGACGGACACATTGCCCTGGGCAATAGCTCATATGACGCACCGCACAAGGTTGATGCCAAAGGCCATGACACGGAACACACACACACACACACACACACACACACACACACACACACACACACACACACACACTATAGATTGTACACACTCCCACCTCTGCTTCCCCCGGCTGACCATCTTTATATGGGAGGTTAGACTTGTGTGCGTGCGTGTGCGCCTGTGGACGTGTGTGACTGATATGAGGGAAGGAATGTGTTCCCAGCCAGCACAGAAGTGTGTGTGTGTGTGTCGGAATCTGGCAAAACATCAGACACATTTGTCATGAGACACTTGGCTCTAAAAAAAAAGGCAGACACAGGGATTGTACTGTGTGACCGTGAAGTGGTATGTGCATTTGATGCAGGTTGTGTGTGTGCGTGTGCGTGTGCGTGTGCGTGTGCGTGTGCGTGTGCGCGTGCGCGTGTGCGCGCGTGCGCGCGTGCGTGTGTGTGTGTGTGTGTGTGTGTGCGTGCGCGCGTGCGCGTGTGTGTGTGTGTGTGTGTGTGTGTGTGTGTGCGAGTGAGTGTGTGTGTGTGTGTGTGTGTGTGTGTGTGTGTGTGTGTGTGTGTGTGTGTGTGTGTGTATGTGTGTGTGCGCGCACGCATGACAGGTCAGGAGGGAGAGAATGTTTGTGTTTTGTGCACATGATTTTGTATGTGTAGGCAAGGGAAAGAATTAGTCTGTGTGTGTGTGTGTGCACGTGTGTGTGTGTGAGAGGCCCCCCGAGGGCTCAGGAAAAGGGCCCGCAGGCTGCATTGTCTTTCCCAGGCAGGAAAGGCTCTGGCCGGCCGGGCTGTTTGGACACGGAGCAGTGCGGAGCGGTGCGGTGCGGAGCTGCTAGACCGCCACCATTGTTCTTAATCTGGAGCGCCCGCGCTATTTCTGTTGTGGTTGCTTAATACGTCTGACATTGTCAGTGAATGGAGGAGGGGGGGAGGTGTGTGTGTGTGTGTGTGTGAGAGTGAGAGAGGGAGACAGCGAGAGCGAGAGAGCGAGGGAGCGAGGGAGAGAAAGAAAAAAAACTTGTGTTTCTATGCATTACTTTTATTTTATGTAGCAATATGCTGTAGGCTATGTTTGTGTTGAGGACGTAGTGAGGGACGTAGTAACACACACACACACACACACACACACACACACACACACACACACACACACACACACACACACACACACTCCTACTCCTCCTTGCACATCCTATTTTGCTGCAGGTGCTTAACATGCAAGTGGTGTGTGAACTTGTTCTTGTTTTGCATGGGCTCTGCATGCGCATCCGTGCGTGCGTGCGTGCGTGCGTGCGTGCGTGCCTGCGTGTTTTGTAGCAGAACGGTAGGAGGAAGCTGTGTTAGCCTCCCACTTCCAGCACGGCCGATTGTTTAGCGTCTGCGATCCCACTGCGATAAAGATTGCTTTCTTTCGCGGGGTGGGAGCTGCGCGGAGCCGAGCCGACCAGACCAGACCAGACCAGAGCAGCCTTGCCTTGAGGCTGTGGACTTCAGGCTGCTTAGGGGAACAGGCTTGTCATCCCCAATGGGGGCATGAAGGCGTGCTACGACACGTTACTACTCTCTGCTAGTCTCTTCGCTAAGGCTCCCGCTCCATGCTGGTTGTTTTACGCGAGCTCGCTAGCGGGCACAACAACACCCACCAGTCACATCCCTCCATCCCTCTTCCACATCCCCCCCATCCACTTTAACCCTGTGAAACCTGAACCATGAAAGCAATGAGAGAAAATTCTAATTTTTTGGAATTTGCTTCAATATTGGTCCCTTATAAGAAATGTAAAAAAAAAATTCAAAATTTTGTTAAGGTCGCTGAGATATTTAATGCATCATATATGATGCATCAGGCTTTTAATGAATGAAAATTCCAATTTCATGACCATTGAAAAATGACTTTTAATGCATTTACAACTTTTTTTTAATTTAAAAAAGTTGTCAGACAATTTAATTTGAGGATTATCTTTAAATATTAAGTGAGATCCTGCCATTTTTTTAAGCCTATCCTTGTTTTAGCAGGACCATATTTTACATTTCCCACAGCCTGGTTGGGTAATTTTTTAAAATCTATGTAAAAACATAGCTGATCGAATGCTCAACAACCTATTTATGAGAGTAATATAGATCATTATTCATTTTTGATGTGTAATTTGAATATATGGGTTCATTACTACAATTGGACCATTTCTCCATTCACTTCAATGCATTTTTTACGAGATCATAATTTCAACATTTTGCATTACATTTTCAAAATTACAAGTAAAACCTGTTTCTTAAGGCAATATCTTTGTCTTGAAGTAAAACAACTTGTGTGTTTTGTTAAACGATCGTCGTGGTGTGCTTTGTAAGTTTCCCTATGGAGCAAATGCATTGATGGCTGACTTCCTGCCACCGCCGGATGGTGCTTATATGTCTCATCAGTTTTAGCACGATCTCTCTGCAACACGGTGTAAAAAATATAAACTCTTCCTTGCTTAATTGCACAAAGCAAGTGTTCAAATTAAAGGATGTAGAGTTATATTTTGGAAATGTGTACACAAACCTTATGCAATTTGACGAAATCTCAGCGTCGGTCAGGGAAACCGCTTCTACCCCATTTTCCTGTTTTTCGCCGAGCTGTGGTCAACTTGTTGTCGACCGCTGCTCTCTTGTGGCGGTTTCCGTGTACTGCAGGACGTTTGGAAATGACACGCAGGATGTTTTTCAGATCGATTTTTTTTTGTGTCAGCGTGGAGAGGGCTTTGAATTTGATGAGACATATATGATGCATCCGGCGCGATAGGGTTAAGTAAGATAAGCAAACGCACTCTATCCACGCTAATTTCCGTCCACATAAACTTTCCTCTCTCTGCGTCATAGCAACGGTTACATTCCAAGCCAGTCGTTTTGGTAAAGCTTCGGCTACCGTGTTCGAACTCGCCGTGTTGGTCGTGATGGGAAGCGTGAATGTATACATTACAGTATTATGCATCTACATCCTTCTTAATGTGGACAGCAGGCTTGTACGAAATTCCGAATGGACAGAATTTCAATTCAAAGTCATGCCATAATACGAACACTAGGTGGTGGTGTTCTATGTACTTTCAATGGGTGTTTTAGATTAAATTCAAAGAAATTCAAGGTAATGGCACCACCTAGTGTTCGTATTATGGCATTATTTTGAATTGAAATTCTTTCCATTCGGAATTTCGTACAAGCCTGGTGGATAGGTCCTCAGTGGGTGTGGAGAACGTGGGCTGTGTGACCAACCAGTTCAGCTGTCTGCCTGTCTGCTTCCTTCAAGGGCTAACTAGGCAGCAGTGCTTTTGGGTCAAAGACGTCTTTGTCATTCAGTGTTACGACACCTTCCGCCGACTGTAACGGCAAAAAAACATGTTTTTTAAATTGTTTCAAGTGAATGGATGACAGCCGAGGCTTTCATGAATTCCCTGTAACAATAAATAAATAAAACTGCTGCTACAGTTACAGTCAGCAGAAGGCATCCGTTACACTGAATGACTGCCATTTTGCATGTCTTTGACCCTTTTGCGCATGGTGGAAGCAGGGCAGCAGGACGCTTTGGAAGAGGAGCGCTCATTTCTCTTTCTCTCCCTCTCTCTCCCTCTCTCTTTCTCTCCCTCTCTCTCCCTCTCTCTCCCTCTCTCTCCCTCTCTCTCTGTGTCTGAAATATGATTTTTCCCAATCTCTACCCAGCAACAATTCTCCTTCAGGCAGAAGCACACGGGTGGGCGCACACACACACACACACACACACACACACACACACACACACACACACACACTATACCAGACACTAACACTCAGACACACACACACACACTCTCTCTTCTGTCTCCCACTCCCTCTCCTTCTCCTCTTTATCTACCTCACTCTCTCCATCTCTCTCTCTTTCTCTCTCGCACACGCACACGCACACGCACACACATGCTCTGCTTCCAACAGCCTTTTCCTCCTGTGCTGTGCTGATGGGATGAGAGAAGGGAGTAGGCATGTAGAGATGGCAGAATGGAGGGATGGAGTGATGGAGGGATGACAGAATGGAGGGATGGGATGGGATGGGATGGAGGAGAGATGTTGGGACATCGCCGGTCTGTGTTCAGCCATCTGATGTGGCAAACCTCGGAGGTCATCGCAGCCTGGGTGCTTCGTCTTATTTGCTTATTTGCTTACTGATATGCTCTTGTTATTTATTTATTGTTTTTTTATAGTCATCATTTTATTTGTTAGCCTATCTGTCTAAAGCACAGTGCTGTGGGTAGTACAGTTGGCCTGCATCTCTCTCTCTCTCTCTCTCTCTTATTCTCTCTCTCTCTTATTCTCTCTCTCTCTTATTCTCTCTCTCTCTCTCTCTCTCTCTCTCTCTCTCTCTCTCTCTCTCTCTCTCTCTCTCTCCCTGGGTCCCATCATCTGCTGCGTTTGCTGCTCCTGTTACTGGGCAGTGTTTGCCATGGTTTCTCCCACTTCCTGTCCGTGTCCGCAATGTTCTCTCATATGCCCATGCACTACAGAATGTGCGATATATATACATGGTGTCCAGTTGAAGACTAGTCTTCGCAGTTCGCACCTCACTTAATCGGCTCCAAGTGTGAGAGTACCTATCGGTAGGGAGGGACACATAGACGCGAATTTAGAATTTAGAAGCGAACTTCGCCATTCATTCCTATGAGCGAAGCGAAGGCAAGCGAACAGGAGCAAAGGGAGCGAAATCATTTAACAAAGTTTAATATTATGCAAATGAGGAGCGAATTCACCTGCGGCGGCCCAATCAAATCAACAACATAACTATTCCGTTCCATTTGATTCGCCGCGACGACCTGATGACGGTTGAGCCGTCAAGGAATGGTTTTATATCAGCTTCAGATATGGCCAGTCTTACCACTTGGCTTTGCATGGTGGTCTGCACACTGTCTCATGGCTTCCACCTTAAGTGTTTCTTAAGTGTGAGTGCATGGATGTGTATGGACTGAGTGTGTGGATGTGTGTGTGTGTGTGTCTGTGTGTGCGCGTTCGTGCGTTCGCGTGTACGGACAGTGTGTGTGTGTGTGTGTGTTTGTTTCTGTCTGTGTGTCTGTGCGTTCGTGCGTGCGCATGTACGGATTGTGTGTGTGTGTGTGTGTCTGTCTGTCTGTCTGTCTGTGTGTACGTGTGTGAGTTGGCGTTTGGCTGTCAGTCTGCAGGGTGCCGGTATTGTCTGCCTGTTAATGAGTGGGGAAACGTGTCTGCCTGATTACTCTCAGTGTTCCTCTGGCCGCCGTTAAACCATCAGTTCAATCACAAGCTGTTATTGTTGTGTCTCTCTGTGACTCGCTGACCTAACTAGCTGGAGCATTTCCTCTGCTTGTTATGCTTTGCGATCCCTGAAGTCACATTAACAGCAATGTAAGCCATGTACTAAAACACCTCAGCCCGCACGCACGCAGACACGCACACACACAGCTATGTAGAAATGCCTCAACACACACACACACACACAGACACACACACACACACACACACACACACGGCCATATACAAACACCTCACCACACACACACACACACACACACACACACACACACACACACACACACACACACACACACACACACACACACACACACACACACACACACACACACACACGGCCGTGTACAAACACCTCACCACACACACACACCTTTCATGAAATTGGCTATCCATCAACAAGGTCGTCCGCAGGTCACTCATCAGCCTGCTTACCCCGACCCACCCATGCATACACACGCACCCATAAACACACACGCTCACACACACACGCTCACACACACACGCTCACACACACACGCTCACACACACACGCTCACACACACACACACACACACGCGCGCGCGCTCACACACACATACACACACACACACACACACGGCCATGTACAAACACCTCACCACACACACACACACGCACCCATCCTTCGCCCACCCACCCAGCCAGCCAGCCAGCCCGCCAGCCTGCCCGCCTGCCTTCACTCACTCAACCATGCAACCCCAAGGATAAGCAGATTACGACTAGCAAACTATTTATACCTGAGTGGCTGCCCAGACGTGTGTCTGCATGAATGGGACCACTGCAAGGTCTGTGAGATTATTGGCCGGTGCTCCCAACTGACCCGGCCGCTCACCCCATCTTAGCCCCCTTTAGGCTGGCGTGTCTGTGGTGGTGGTGTGTGAATCCGCTCGATGCCACTGTAAGTGACAGTGCTGATTTGTCATTGGTGTCCTAGTGGCTGTGGCAGCCAGGACCACACTAGGAGGACTACTAGAGTCTGGGTGCGTAGTAGTGTGCAGTCTGTTTGCATGCTGAAGATCCTAAATTAAGGGACACACTGGCCCACCTGATGGGCTCCTGTCCCACTGTTTGCCCTCCTGATCAAACACACACACACACACACACACACACACTTACTTACACACTTACTTACACACCACTCAAATCAGGTTTCTGTTGGGGCTGCTGCGGCGGGGGAGGCCCTCCCTTATGTAAGCATTTGGCTGCAGACGGGCGCGGAGGAGACCTGACCCGAGCCTGCTGCTGTGCTGACGAACACAGAAATGTGCTGACCGCTTTGGTCGGGCCCAGGACAAAGTCGTCTGAAAGGGCCCCACCCCAACCCAATATACATATAATGTAATGAGGAACCTTATGGGTCCCCTCTCTCTCCCGGGTCCCGGGACAACTGTCCCCTTTGTCCCCCCTGTCGGCACCCCTGCTAATGAACACAGAAATGTGCTGACTGACCTGCGCCACTGCCACGGCTTCTTACTCCTCTGCTGCAGATCAATCTCAGTGTTTGTTGTTGTTGTGGGTGTGGGTGTTGTTGTTGTTGTTGTTGTCCCTCACCTGTGCCAATACCTTACCCATGCCAATCTCTCGCCTGCCCTCTGCCAACATCTGTACTGCAATTATTTTGTTTTGTGACACGGTGACTCACTGTCCTATCTTGGGTACATCATGTGGTAAGCCGCACTGGGCCCTGTTTCTCGAAACTATTGTTGCTAACCAGTTAGCAACTTACTAGGTTTCCAATGGGATATTGGTATTGCAACCAAGTAAGTTGCTAACTTAGTTAGCGACGATGTTGTTGAGAAACTCACCCCTGGACGTTTTGATTGGTTAGTCATGCCGTGTGGTTCTAGGTGATACACCTGTCCATCCAATCTCTACTGCAATTATTTTGATTTGTGACACGGTCACTCACTGTCCTATCTTGGGTACATCATGTGGTGAGCCACACTGGACTTTGGGCACTGATTTGATTGGTTATTCATATTCTGTGGTTCTAGGTGGTGAACATGTTGATGTTCTGCATGGTATTGTAATGGGCTTTGAAAGGCTGCAGTCTTGTCTTCTGAAGTGTACAAGTGCATATTTATCGGAGTGAGTCAAGTGAAGGAGCGGTTTTCGACAGTTGTTCAATCGTTGCGCTTTTTTTTTGGCAGACACACAGTCCTTGGCATCGGCAGATATGTTGTATTGTGATTGAAATGTCAATAATTGTTGTCACTTAGCTGCAAAGCTTCATTTATCATTTGGTAAAGATTCTATGTCAGGTACATGGATATTAACTATCCTTCCCCCACCCCCCACCCCTCCCTCTTCAACCCCACCTTTGTTTCCTTATCTCTCCACCTCTTTCTTTCTTTCTTTCTTTCTTTCTTTCTTTCTTTCTTTCTTTCTTTCTTTCTTTCTTTCTTTCTTTCTTTCTTCCTTCTTCTCTCCTCTTTCTTTATCTCTTTTCCCCCTCCTCCTCCCCTTCCAGACGGCCCCCAGGAGGACTCGCTGATCGAGCGCAGCATCCACACCGGCATGCTGAACCCGGGGGAGGCCTGGCAGACGGTGCACCACCCAGGCCCCACGGCCCGCATGGAGTACCGCATCCGCGTGCGCTGCGACGAGAACTACTACGGCAGCAAGTGCAACAAGCAGTGCCGGCCACGCGACGACTACTTCGGCCACTACCGCTGCGAGCCGTCTGGGGACCGCGTCTGCCTCGACGGCTGGATGGGACCTGAATGCACCACGGGTAACCAGGAACATACACTTATTATTTATCTACATAGCTTTGCAAAACAAGCAATTTCTCTAATGTTACAACTTACCACGGGTAACCAAGAACATACACTTATTTATCGACACAGGGGTGCATGTTCTCGAAAGGGTAGTTGCTAACTACATTAGCTATTTTGTTGTTTGCGATTCAATTTCCCATTGGCAACTACCCGGATGGGACCTGAATGCACCACGGGTAACCAGAACGAACATACACTTATTACTTATCTACACAGGGGTGCATTGCTCGAAAGGGTAGTTGCTAACTACATTAGCAACTTTATTGTTTGCAATGCAATTTCCCATTGGCAACTATACTACCCGAGTTGCTAAGTGCTAACAACTTGCGCTTTCGAGAAATGCACCTAGCTCTGCAAAGATATAGTAGGTCACTGTAAAACAGGCTTTTTCTCTAATTTTGCTACTTATCGGCATGTGTTAAATTGTTAAATTCTAAAAACTACTGACAGCAGTGAACAATGTTGTCAGTAGTTTTACTAAATTTTACTCAAGCACATAGCAATAAGAAGTACAATCCGAGAAACTGATCGTTTCAAAGTGGTCTCTTAAACCATCTAGGGATATTGAAGATATACAAACACACACTCATACACAAAGGTAGTATACTACCCCTAGATACGTGTTTGTTAGTTTGGAAGCAGCTCAGTTGCAAAGGCCTTTTAATAGAGACCCAGGAAAGACAGAAATGTACCGTTTTGCTAAGTTGCATACTCTTATCTAGCCAACCGGCCATCATGGGCAAGTTCT
>NC_085874.1:35763055-35768055 GCF_034702125.1 Engraulis encrasicolus
CTCGTTGCCACAAACCCAAATAGGACGTGACACAGGAATGCGTCGGACGTCTTCTCTTTGTGCCGGCCCTTGTCTCACAAGACCTTGGCACTACCCAATCCAATCCATTCCTTTCGTCCCTGGAACTTTTGGCACAATTAGCAAAAGGAATTAATGCCGTACAATTCAGAATGCTCAGAGTTCAGTTTGAAGTCCAGTGTTCTAATCCACTGAAATCTGAAGAGCTGGCATTTATTCTTCTCAGAGATGTGTAACTCAAAAATTGCCCGCGGAACTCAACTACTGCAGTGCTTTTTGAATATCAGCCAGTTTTTTTCTGAGCCAAGCTGTTCTGCTTGGAAGACAACACAACACCGTGCATCTGCTGTGTGTGTGGGCTCTATCTTAGCTGGTGTGTGCTGTGTGTGTGTGGGCTTAGCATAGCTGGTGTGTTTGGGAGTGTGGGTGTCTACACTGTAGATGAATGATTCACTATCCACCCACCCACCCTCCAAAAACAAGTTTTAAAAAAAGAGAGAGAGAGAGAGAGAAAGGAGGAGGGCAAATGCTGTGTGATTGTCAGCGAGCTCATGAGTGAATTTACAGCAGAAGCGTAAAAGGCGTCCCCTGGGGAGACGCTGTACCAACACACGCTCCACCACGCACTGCACAGCACGGCATCCTCTTCCTACTCGGAGGAAGGAGGCAGATGCTGGATCAGTGCAAAATGGGTTTTTTTTTTTTTTCAATCAGTTCCTCCACTTTAGGCCATTTTTTAACCTTTTTTTTTTTAATTTTGCGTTGTTGGTAGCGGTCTTGGGACTTGCCCTAACACATTTAGTAGCCATGCTCTCATTTCCACTTAGGAGAGGTGGAGAAAGGGAAACGCGAAGAGAAAGCTTGCGAGAGAGAGAGATGTAGAAATAAATAATTTCGGAGAAATAAGGAGGCACGTTGCCAGCCTAGCCTACCCTTTAGCCATAGGCCCTCTCGCCACCAGTCGCGGCCAACCAATCAGGATGGAGGAAAGCAGGGCCCACGGAGGGCAGCCGAATGCCCCCGCACCGAGCGTACTCCAAACCTACGCGCTTCTCGTGCACTACTCGTAGTGTGGTCGCTAGGCAACGCAAACGAGCTGAGGGCGCACTTACAGGAAGTGTAAATATACTCCGCGGGCAGGCATGCAGACAGACAGACAGGCAGGCAGGCTTGTGGAGCCTCACACTGGAAAAGAAATCTGTGTCTGTTGCGCTGGGGGTGGGTGTTGGGTGGTACAACACACACCACCTGCGCTGGGAAGTGGATAACGATGAGGGTAGCATCGGGGCCGGGGAGGGGAGCAAGGAGGGTAGGGGTGGAAACGATGAGGGCTGCACTTGGGGGGGGGGGTTGTAATTTGGAGACTACCCTGGGCCTCTTGTAAGGGGCGCTGGATTGGTGCCCTGTTCGGAAAGTGCCAGGTACCCAGCGCAATAATAGCAGTAATAGTAGTAGCCATCGTAGTAGTAGTAGTAGTAGTAGTTGGAGGAGGAGGAGGAATAGTAGTAGCAACAGTGCTAAAGCTAGCAGCAATATGCACGAGTGGCACCTTGACTTTCTTATTCCATGATTTTGAACTTCTGAGCTGGCCATCTGGCATACCTTAAACTGATGCCAAATGGATGTCTTTTTTATCTTTTTTTTTTCATTAATCAAACTGTTAAAGCACATTGATATGCATGCGTTGTGTGAATTGTGCTGTACAAATAAATTAATTAGTAATTTATTAGTCAAATAAAGTTGTCATTATTGTCATCATTATTGTAATCATTAGTGGTAATCGGGTTAGGTGTTCCTATATGTGATTGTTGGGTCCTGCGTTTTTGTGCTTTCGGAGCTGAGGAGTAGGAGGGAAGAGGCCAAGCGAAGTATGGCTATAGCATGCTAAAGCACAACACGTCAATCTTGGTGCTGCTGGATCAAAAACAAATGAATATGCAGTATACAGCAAACCAGCAAATACCGATGTTGACAACACAACAAAAGGAAACTGGTAGACAGTGTAAGGAGAGGATCCTTTGGATAAGGGCTGCACAATTAATCGGGAAAAAAAATCGAAAATCGTGATATAATCGTGAAGTCGTGATTTCAATCGTGATTTAATTGTGGCAATAGTGACCTACCTTTGAGAGCGTCCGTGAAGCCAGAACATACTGATAGCTGGTGTTTCTGGCCAGAAATCTGTCCACCTAAGTTTCATGCTATTGTCTTTACATAATTATTACAATTCATTTTATTTTGCTCATCCTGTATATAATTCATTCTTGGATACATTTCATCTTGTTATAATTTTCCAAAAAAACTGCAAAAAAAATCAATAATCATTATTTATAATTGTATTTATAATAATAGAAGTGATTTTTTTCCCCCCATAATCGTGCAGCCCTACTTTGGATACTTTGCGTACTACAGCGTATGATCATGTCAGCTGCTGGCTCAGCGGAGGCTTTCAGATCGCTTTCGTAAGGCTTGCAACTTTAGGAGGAGTCCCTCTGGCTGTCAATCCCTTTTATGCTCAATTTGGTTTGTGGGTCTGTTTGTCGCCGATTGAATTTCTTCTTCTTAATTTATTATTGCTTTCTTTTCGTCCTGTCTTCTCTTGGTTTGTAGCTGTGCTGGCTTCTCACTTTCTCTTTCTCTCTCTCTCTCTCTCTCTCTCTCTCGGTCTCTCTCTCTGTCTCTTTCTCTTGTTTCTCTCTTTCTCTTGTTTCTCTCTCTCTCTCTCTCTCTCTCTCTCTCTCTCTCTCTCTCTCTCTCTCTCTCTCTCTCTCTCTCTCTCTCTCTCTCTCTCTCTCTCTCTCTCTCTCTCTCTCTCTCTCCGTCTCTCTCTCTCTCACACTTCCTATCTCTCTCTCTCTCTCTGTACAAAGATATAGGTTCGGTGGAGAAGAACTGCAGAAGAGTAGAGTAGGGTAGGGTGTAGGGCGCAGAGTGGAAGGTTATTTTTTAAGGGGGGGAGGGGGTGAGGGGATGCGTTGGGTGCCCCCAGAAATAGCTCCAGATGAATTGACGTGACAGCTGGGCTTGCACAGTCAGGCACCACTGGCCTTGGAATAGCGGAGCGTCACCATAAAACCAATGATTAGCTAACCTCCTCACCAGGGCTCACGCACTCATGCACGCACGCACGCACTCACGCACGCACACACAGAAAGACACACCATACCATACACAGACACACACATGGACAGACCTACACAGACACATACACACTCATGCACACGCATACACATAGACAGACACACACACACACACATACACACACACCATACTGCACCCCTGTTGTGCCACCCTTAAGAGTCTCAACACTGCTCTACACCACACCTCCCCTCTCTCGTCACTTCCCCAGTCTCCAGCCTTGTGTCTTCCCTCAGTGTATGTGTGTGTGAGAGTGTGTGTTTGTGTGTGTGCATATGCGTGTGCGTGTGCGTGCGTGTGTGTGTGTGTGTGTGTGTGTGTGTGTGTGTGTGTGTGTGTGTGTGTACTGGAGCAGGGGTGACGGCCCCAGGAATGTCCCCTTAGTCTAAGATTAGGAAGCAGGGGGTCGGGGTTTGATGGAGGTTTACCTTGAAGCTGTCACAGATACGTAAAGTCTTCCACACACACACACACACACACACACACACACACACACACACACACACACACACACACACACACACACACACACACACACACACACACACACACACACACACACTCCCTCCGTGTCTGACAGCGGTCATTAAGATATTCATGTGAGACACCAACTGTTTGACTACCCACCCCCACCCCACCCCCCTCTCTCTCCCCCTCTCCCTCTCAGACCCGAAAGCAACACTTGAAGCTGATATTGTCACAGCACAACAATGAATGTGTTGAAAACTCAATCAGGGGTGCGTTTCTCGACAACATCGTCGTTATTAAACAAGTTAGCAACTTGCTTCTTTGCAATGCAATTTCCTATTGGAAACCCAGCAAGTTGCTAACTGGCTAGCAACGATGGTTTCGAGAAACCAGAAATAGGGGTCCAGTAACACTGTGTACTGTGAAACAAACAATTGTTTTCTCTCCCTCTCTCTGTCGCTGCCCCTGTGGCGTCTAGGTGCAAGTACGGCTGGCAGGGGGAGTTCTGCGACGAGTGTCTGCCCTACCCCGGGTGCCAGCACGGCACCTGCACCAAGCCGTGGACCTGCAACTGCGAGAGGAACTGGGGAGGTCTGCTGTGTAACAAAAGTAAGGTGAACTTCTGTCTCTTCTCTCTCTCTCTGTCTGTCTGTTTTTTTTCCCCGTCACTTTACTGTACTATACTGTATTTCATAATTATTTAATTATTGTATTTATTAATAATAATAATAATTGCCTTGCCTATTTATATATTTAGTATTTGACGGGACTGGATCAATAACGCGTATTGCTATGGCACTTGTTAGCCTCGTGACGCAGCACCTTCAGTGTTGCTTCCAGTCAGGCCAAGAGCAATACAAATATCGTTTCTGAGCTCCCGAAAAAACGGGAACTCCTTCCGCCTTGTCGGGAAGCAAACAACCATTAGCAAACCAAGGGAGGCGGGTCAACCATGCCGTTTGAGAAATGTTAATTGTTATGCTCTTGGTCAGACCAAGTCTCGAAGAGACTTGAAAGTCGTTGATGATCAGGCTATTGTTTGTCTGTCTTCAGTCTTTCGTATCCTTAACCTCTTAAAGTTCGGGGTGGTCGGTACCGGGTTTAATGACTTGAACTTGATCTTCATTCCGCAATTGTTTAAAATCCAGGTGGTGTAATAAACCCAGGAACATTATATATCATTGGAAAGCTTAGAACCTCAGGAACACACCTAGCACTACTATACAGGGATTTGAACATATTGTATGTGCATTATTATCAATTTATTACACAATGTCACCTTTCAAATTTGACCCCCTCAAGCACCCCTCGCCTGATGTCTCCCTACC
The DNA here is from genome assembly GCF_034702125.1 of Engraulis encrasicolus. Lineage (NCBI taxonomy): Eukaryota > Metazoa > Chordata > Actinopteri > Clupeiformes > Engraulidae > Engraulis > Engraulis encrasicolus. Next base: position 35,768,008 of record NC_085874.1, read on the forward strand.
TTCCTAGGATGAGTGGACATCCAAACATGAACATATCCTTATCAGCAT
>NC_085874.1:35775555-35803055 GCF_034702125.1 Engraulis encrasicolus
GCCCCCCCTCTCCTTCTTCCCATTTTTTCTTTGCTTCCTTTTTCCTTTTCCTCCTCCTCTTCCTCTTGATGTCGCCTTCAGGGCCTGGATAACCTCCCTTTTCCCTCAAGACTTCATTCATCTGTTATCTTTCTTTCTTTCTGTCTCTCTCTCGCTCTCTCTCGCTCTCTCTCGCTCTCTCTCTCTCTCTCTCTCTCTCTCTCTCTCTCTCTCGCTCTCTCTCGCTCTCTCTCTCTCTCTCTCTCTCTCTCTCTCACCCCCTCTTGCTTCTACATCTGTCTGAAGGTGTGTGTGTGTGTGTGTTGGGGGTGTTTTTGTTATTCTAAGAAGTAACACCACCTCCCCACCCCAATCCAACCCTTAATACAACCCCCCCACCCCTCCCAGTTGCCCTCTTGCACCCTGCCACACATCTGGGGCCTGTGTTGCCGTTGTCATGGTAACAACTGGAATCCCCCCGTCACGTCCCGTCCCCCCCTTCACCCCCAACTGGAATTTGGCACTTGTCGCCCTAATGCCTCCATCTCCCTCAGAAAAGCTCTGTCACCCCTGCGCTCACCAGATGCACAAGTTGAATTCCTCAACACACTCAGGACAACCATGCACCCACCCACGCACGCGTGTGGGACACAGTAGACACACACACACACACACACACACACACACACACACACACACACACACACACACACACACACACACACACACACACACACACACACACACACACACACACACACACACACACACACACACACACACAATCACCACAGCAAGCCCTCAGCTGTCTATAGACAATCCAAGGAAGAGCATACACCTTCACTCGTTCATACATCTGCCGGCAGTAAGATCACGGAATTCCCTACCTTTGACGTGTGTGTTGTTTTTTTTGTCCCGCGTGGGCTGCCGTAGCAGCCTCCAGAAAGCTAATAGCAATCCATGGAGGGTGGGAGATGGTCTGATCTTACTTTGCCATTTAAATTCATTGGAGTTCTGATTGAAATTAAAACCCTTATTGTGCTTCATTTGCATGACCGTTACGGTATAGGGTCGCAACAGCATACAAATAACAAAACAAAAGTGTGAATAGTGTTAGCTTAACCAATCAGCAACGGACTTCGTGAGTAAGTTCTGTGTCACCACTTGGCTAAACAGTGAGCGAACCAAGCTAGGAGGGGTTCGCCAGACTATGTCCGGAGCCCAAGTCTTTGGGTGGAGTGAATAGGATGGCATCGCCAGGCTATGCCGTAGGTAACGTTGGCATAGCTAGGGATAAGATGTGGCAAGCCCAGGCTATTCCTCCCGTGGCCATGTGTTGTGGTGTGTTTTTTGTCCTGCGTAGGCTGCCGTAGCTAGCGGTAGCTTGCCGTAGCTAGCCGTAGCAGCGGCTGCCTTGGCTGGCGGTGAGAGCTAGGGATCGGGGACTGTAATGGAAGCTAATCTGCTCGCCAGCTAATCACGTTAGACTGTGAAGGCGAGGCTATGTTATAAGGCTCTTAGCACCCCGTGCGTGTGTATGCGTTTCTGTGTATGTGTGTCAGTGTGTGTGTGTGTCCGTGGTTGTATGTGTTTGTGTCTGAGAGAGAGAGAGAGAGAGAGAGAGAGAGAGAGAGAGAGAGAGAGAGAGAGAGAGAGAGAGAGAGGCAGTGTGTACTTGTGTGTCATTGGATGACACCATTGCTGTGTATCTTTCCTCCTCTCTTCACTTTTTCTCCTCTCCTCACCTTTCTGCTCCTCTCCTCGTTTCTCCTCTTTTCTTTCCTGACGTCTTCTCTCATTTCTTCTGTTTGTCGCTTCGTCTCTTGTTCTTATCGCTTCTGTCTCTGCTGTTTTTCGGTATTCTTCACTCCTCTCCCTTATTTCTTCGCTTGCATTCCCCTGTTTTCTTCAATGTGCTTCTTCGCCTCTTTCTTTGCTGATTCATTCGTTTTTATTGCTTTCCCTCTCTGTCTTTTCTTTTCATTTAATCGTTGTAGCTCCCTCTGTCCTCCTCTGTCTCTGTCTCTCTCTCTTTCATTCTCTCTCCCCCTCTCTCTCTCTCTTTCATTCTCTCTCTCTCTCTCGTTCATTCTCTCTCTCTCTCTCTCTCTCTCTCTCTCTCTCTCTCTCTCTCTTTCTCTCTTTCTCTCTTTCTCTCTCTCTATCTCTCTCCCTCTCTCTCTCTCTCTCTCTCTCGTTCATTCTCTCTCTCTGTCTCTGTCTCTGTCTCTCTCTCTCTCTCTCTCTCTGTCTCTGTCTCTGTCTCTCTCTCTCTCTCTCTCTCTCTCTCTCTCTCTCGGTAACGCAATAGACAAATTAAGATGGGTCTGGAAGGCTCCTCTCTGTCTCCCCTGTGATCTCGCTCTCTGTCTCTGTCTCTGTCTCTCTCTCTCTCTCTCTCTCTCTCTCTCTCTCTCTCTCTCTCTCTCTCTCTCTCTCTCTCTATCTCTCTCTCTATCTCTCTCTCTCTCTCTCTCTCTCTCTCTCTCTCCCTCTCTGTGTGTGTCTCTCTCTCTCCCTCCCTCCTGTGTGGCTGCTGCTGCAGGCAGGGCAGGCAGGCAGTCGGGCGAGCGGTCGGGTGCCGGCTCTAGGCCAGCTGGATGTGCACTGGTCCGAGTAAATGTTTGCAGTCGAGTCGAGGCCTTCACAGCACAGCTCTGAAGTCTCTCCCGCCCGGCAGCCATAAACTCCAGCGCTCAGGCTTTTATAAATGAGCTAATGAGAGAAAAGAAAAGAGTGGGCTTCCCTCTCTCTCTTCTCCCATTCCTTCTCTCTCTGTCTTGCTTTCTCTGGCTCTTTCTCTCTCTTTCTCGCGCTCTCTCTCTCTTGATCTCTCTCTCGCCCCCCTTCTCGCTGTCTCTCTGTCTCTCTGTCTCTCTGTCTGTCTGTCTCTCTGTCTGTCTGTCTGTCTGTCTCTCTCTCTCTCTCTCTCTCTCTCTCTCTCTCTCTCTCTCTCTCTCTCTCTCTCTCTCTCTTCTCGCTGTCTCTCTGTCTCTCTGTCTCTCTCTCTCTCTCTCTCTCTCTCTCTCTCTCTCTCGCTGTCTCTCTCTCTCTCTCTCTCTCTCTCTCTCTCTCTCTCTCTCTCGCTGTCTCTCTCTCTCTCTCTCTCTTTCTCTCTCTCTCTCTCCTCCCCTTCTCTCTTTGTGTTTGTGTGTGAAACAGAGTGTGCTTGGGTGTGTCTGCACTCATGCATCTGTGTGTTTGGGTGGGTGTTGGGAATAATTTAGAATATCCACGACTGTCGGTAGACTGACTGAATGAATATAATAGAACAATTATGCTTTGAATGCTTTGACTATTGAGTCTGCCTGCAACATGGTTTGAATATGTGTATATACTATAGTATACTTCAGGGACTTTGATCATGCTGTCCTCAACTTTTCTATTTTGGTAATGGCTGATTTTACTTTACGTTGTATATGGAAACAAACTTTTACATTGCCCTGGCCCCTTGACTTGATTGTCTGTCTCTGACCACTCTGCCCCTGTTTTTCTTGTCCTTTGTACAATGGAAAGTACAAACAACTTACGGCACCTTGCCCATGACTTGACTTAGTTGGGCATCTGTCTGAAAGCGAAAACCAAAGGCCCACCTGGGAAACTCCAACTCCACAGCACACAAATGCACACAGCACACGAGGGCACACTGCGCACAATGGCATTGCATGTATGCCTTGCCGCCTGTGCATGGGGGCAGCCGTCTCTGACCACTGTGCCCCCCTGTTTGTTTTTTACCCACAGATATGGATGAGTGCGCCTCCAGCCCCTGTGCCCAGGGTGGCACCTGTATTAACATGGAAGACGGCTTCGAGTGCCTCTGCCCACCCCAGTGGACGGGCAAGACCTGCCAGATCGGTAAGTACCCTAAGGCGGGACCTGAAAGCCAATCCACGGCCAATCACAAGCCTCCTCCTTCTCGCCTCCAGGGTTTTCGGCTCCATAGCCCAACCAATCAGCATGCTTTTATGTACAATGCATCCAGTTGAGTGTTGAATTGAATTGATCTGCGTCCGATTTGCAGTGATCAACAAGGCATCCAGCGTGTGTGTCTGTGTTTGGTATTCTTCGTGTGTGCGTGCGTGTTTGTGTGCGTGTCCGTATGAGTGTGGAAGATTACTTGAATGTGTTTGCCGTTTTTTCCCCCCTACAGTTTCTGCATTAATCAACGTTTTGCGTCGCAGTGTGTTTTTTTTAACCATATATGTATGTGCATTGGAATTTGTGATTGGAATGTGTGTGTTTTTTGAATATGGCTCTCTTGTGTGCTCTCTGGAACCCCACTACAAAGACGAAGACGACAACAACAACAACAGTTGGATTTCATTCATCAGCATTGAAGCGGGGTTGGGTGGTTGGCTCGCTGTGAACAGGATCAAGTTACATATAGTAGCTGCTCCAAACTATAAATAGGCAGCGACATAATGGACGGGCCAGGCAAATAGCCCACTGACCTTTACAGGCCTTAAAAAAACAGCCGGATGAATGGATGGATGGATGGATGGATGGATGGATGGATGGATGGATGGTTGGATGGATAATACTGGTCCTCTTCTTTTTGTCATGGCTTCGTTTTTTTGTTCTTGTTAGAATTATTTCCACAACTCAGGAGAACTGCGACATGGCTTTACAGGATTTTTTTTTTTTTTTTTCGTTGGATGGATGGATGGTTGGATAGATAGATAGATAATATTGGTCCTCATTGTTTTGTCTTGGCGTCGTTTTGTTCTTGTTAGAATTATTTCCACAACGTCAGGGGAACTGCGACATGGCTATACAAGAATTGTTTGGGTTTTTTTCGTTGGATGGATGGATGGATGGATGGATGGATGGATGGATGGATGGGTGGATAGATGGATGTTTGGATAGATGGATGTTTGGATAGATAGATAGATAGATAATACTGGTCCTCATCTTTTTGTCATGGCGTCGTTTTGCTCTTGTTCTTCTAATTATTTCCACAACTCAGGAGAACTGCGACATGGCTTTACAGGATTTTTTTTTTTTTTTCGTTGGATGGATGGATGGATGGATGGATGGATGGATGGTTGGATAGATAGATAGATAATATTGGTCCTCATCGTTTTGTCTTGGCGTCGTTTTGTTCTTGTTAGAATTATTTCCACAACGTCAGGGGAACTGCGACATGGCTTTACAGGAATTGTTTGGGTTTTTTTTCGTTGGATGGATGGATGGATGGATGGATGGGTGGATAGATGGATGTTTGGATAGATAGATAGATAGATAGATAGATAATACTGGTCCTCATCTTTTTGTCATGGCGTCGTTTTGCTCTTGTTCTTCTAATTATTTCCACAACGTCAGAGGAACTGCGACATGGCTTTACAGGAATATGTTTTTTTTTGTTGGATGGATGGATAGAAGGATGGATGGTTGGATAGATAGATGACATTGGTCCTCATCTTTTTTGTTATGGCATCGTTTTGTTCTTGTTCGAATTATTTCCACAACGTCAGGGGGAACTGCGACATGGCTTTACAGGAATAGTTTTTTTACCCTCCATGGAGTGGGGTTTTTTCCCCTCCAAGCAGGCCAACCAAACAAGCAACAGCAACCTGACCCATTCCAGAAAGGTGTGTGCATGCGTGTGTGTGTGTGTGAGCGCGCGCACCTGCGTGTATGCGTAGAGGTGGTGGTTGGAGTGGTGTTGGTGGGGGCTCGGCTTTCGGGCCGAACCCTAGCCCCCAGCTAGTGTTTCGGGGCCGCTGTGGCCCGTTCGGCGCATTGGGTTACAACGTAGGGGTGTGTGTGTGTGTATGTGTGTGCGCGTGTGTGTGTGCGCGTGCGTGCATGTTGTGGGGACGCTTGGCGGGGGCCCGTGCTAAAATATTAATTGGGGCTCCCGTTGAGTGGGTGTCTGTTTAACGTGTGTGTGTGTGTCTGTGTGTGAAGAGGGTCCAGAGTATTACGTTAGCTGAGCGGTGTTGAATCAGATTGGTGGGTCCTGGTGGTCGTTCGGGTGGTGCTGGTGCTGATGGCGGAGCGGACTTGGGGGAATACAGCCTGGGGGGGTGGATAGGGGGCTGCTGTTGCTGTCCACATGGTTGGTTTGCGAGGGGTTGGCGATGATGGGCCGTGCTGCTAACCCAACAGCGGAATTGTTAGGTGCTGTGGGCGGCCATAAGCCAATGGACAGTATCAGGTTAGGATGCGTGGCAGGAGCTGCAGCAGGAGAAAGAGAGAGAGCACAACAAAGAAAGGGAGGGAGGGAGGAAAGCATGAGGGAAGCGAGAGAAAAGGTGCAATTACTGAATTAGAGGCTTGACTCTTTCAACTGATCAGTTTTCCAAGTGTCCTTTTTGTTTTTTTTTGCTTTTTGTTTTGTTTTTTCTTTCTCCTCTGGTGGTGGGGCTTGCTGCAAGCTGGCTTCTCGGATCTCATTACCCTTTCTTTCTTTCTGTCTCTGTCTCTGTCTCTGTCTCTCTCTCTCTCTCTTTCTCTCTCTCTTTCTCTCTCTCTCTCTCTCTGTCTCTCTCTCTCTCTCTCTCCTTGACTCCTCCACAGATGCGAATGAGTGCTTGGGGAAGCCTTGTGTAAATGCTTACTCTTGCAAAAACCTAATAGGTGGATATCACTGTGACTGCTATAAAGGATGGGCTGGACAAAACTGTGACATCAGTTAGTATCCCTTCATTACCCCCCCCCCCTCCCCTCCTCCCCTCCTCCCTCCCCACCTCTTACGCCACCTGAGCATTCCAATATGCGACCTTGCGTCCTCCACTTGTGCTTGTGGCCTCACGTTTTGCTGATGCCCCGCCTCCGTGGAAAAAACAAATAAGTTTCCCTGCTGTCAGCCTATCCAAAACAATTTTTGGGGGACTATTCTTCATTCACCATCCAGTTTGCAAATGAGAAAATGAGCTTTTGCGAGATATTGAAATATAACGCTGTTGTCCGTGATGTCATCATGACATATTACTTCCTGGTACGAGGCCACAAGCGCAAGTGGAGGACGCAAGGTTGCCTATTGGAACGCACACAACCTGTGCCAAAGGTGCCCGTTTGAATTCGTCTGCCTGGTTGACTTGTCAGTGGCTGGCCTTTTTAAGGCTGGAGAAATGGTCTGATTTATTTTGAACTGTGTTTGAATTTCACCACCACAGCATACAACGTATACACACAGGACTCGTTATCGAGTGGTGCGTTATCGTTACTTATGATGAACCTTTCCAATGAAGTGAAGTAATCAGCCATTCACGAACAAACTGCATTACGCTTTTAATTGAACCAACCTCTTATCCACTCCAGCCAGACGTTTTCAAACACCACAAGTCTGTCTCGCGCGCAGTGCTCTCTGTTCCTTCACAGTCTTCCTCCCACGGATTTCCCTTTACACTTTCTGACTCTCTCGCAACTGTCGTTTTTTTCCCGCCCTTGTCTCTCCCCTGTCTTTCCAAAGCTGCCTATGTTCACTGGGCTGTTATGGCGGTTCACCACGTTTAGTGGTCACTAACGCCACTTCTGCACTACTTGACTACTTCCTCTTCTTCACCTGCTGTAGAGTCGCCACAAAGCGTTCCTCTGTGCCGTCTGTCGTATGCAGGGACACACGCGTACACACGCACCTGCGTCATTCGTATCACCTGTTGTCACCGTTAACCGCCTCTCGCTGTTTAAGTGTGTGCGTGCATGTGTGTGTGCGTGTGTGTGTTAACCCTTAACCGGCTGTGACGCACTCTGTTTTTCCTGGCTAACACAACTTGATTAACCAACGCTTGGGTTTCCACTTCAATAACCATAACTTCCTTGTACTGTCGTAGTTTTTTTGTTTTGTTTGTTTGCTTTTTTGTTTTTTGTGTTTTTTTGGTCCTCAGAAAGCCTAATGGTTACTTTGTGCCTCACAGATCGAAACGGATGCAGTGGGCAGTGTCAAAATGGAGGAGTCTGCAAGGTGAGTCTACAGCATTACAGCATGCTCACCTGTGGTGCTCATAAGAGTTAAGTAGAGATGACGGGAAGCTTAGCTTGAGAAGGAAAACAACAATTACATCAACAACAGTGATGATGATGATGATGATGATGATCATGATTTTCAGTTGCTTTTTGCCTCTGTTTAGCATTTAAAGTGAAAATGACCTCACACGGTCTGCATAATTGCTGTGGGTGTCTGTTTTTTGTTGTTTTTTTTTCTCCAAAAATGTTGCGTCACTTTGAGCTCACTTTTGTCGTTCAGTCGGCCATAAGGGCCGGAAAGGGGGATGCAGTGGTGCATTCGCATCCCCACTTTTGGGCTCCCTACATGAGGATTTCCGAACTTTAACTGCAGACACAAGAGTGGAGTGCAGCAGCAGTAGCATTTTTTAAGAAATAAAGAATCAAGGAAACCACCACTTTAAAACTCGTTCCGGCGCCCTTGCAGTCGGCCCCTCATCACTCATCCCTCTCTTTTTCCGTTCTTCTCTTCTTCTCTTTCTGCGTCTCCTCGTCCAGGAGGTGGCGCGTGGCGGGTACGTGTGCCAGTGCCCGGTGGGCTTCGTGGGCACGCACTGCGAGATCCAGCGGAACAAGTGTGCCAGCGCGCCGTGTCAGAACGGCGGGCGCTGCCACGTGCTGCTCGACAGCTTTGTGTGCGAATGCCAGCCAGAGTTCAGTGGAACAGTCTGTGAGGTGAGTGGCCATTACATTACATGCATCCCCGTTTCTCTCTCTCTCCCTCTCTCTCCCCCTGAGTGGTCATTACATACATCCCCTTTTCTCTCTCTCTCTTTCTCCTGACACTTTCTCTCTCTCTCTCTCTCTCTCTCTCTCTCTCTCTCTCTCTCTCTCTCTCTCTCTCTCTCTCTCTCTCTCTCTCTCTCTCTCTCGTTGCTCCTCGCATTAATGCATACACTGCCTCTATATTTCGTTTTATCTTGTCTTTCACTCACTCAGACAAACCTTTTCTGTCTCTCTGCATCTCTCTCTCTCGCTGCGTCTCTCTCTCTCTCTCTCTCTCTCTCTCTCTCTCTCTCTCTCTCTCTCTCTCTCTCTCTCTCTCTCTCTCTCTCTCTCTCTCTCTCTCTCTCTCACCCACACACACACACACACACACACACAGAAATAGGAGTACAGTAGAGTGGATGCTCAGGATGTTCTTGGCTAATACACAGCTTCCTGCTCTGCTCACTGTTCTGATGTTGACCGTCACCCCATTGCAACCAAGCATTTCCCCATCCTGCAGGACATAAATGCCAATGGAATAGCTGAATATTAAACTAGCGACGTGCACATACTCGTAGGCTATAATAGCGAAAAAACAAAGCATTTGAGCAAGGCCAAGTCTTTGATATCTCAATGTTGGCAAATGTGGAATTGCTTTTAAGTGAGGCAACTCCTGAGTTGGACCTGCTCCAATTTCCTTTCCCTGTTGGTAGTCAGGTGTGTGTGTGTATGTGTGCGCGCGCGCGTGTGTGCGTGCGTGCTTGCGTCGCGTGTGTGTATGTGCGCGTCTTCGGTAAGAGACCTACAGGCCGACAAAGATAGACGCATACTAAATCCATAACCACCTTGGCACGGGCGGGGCATTAAAACACGTCAGCCAGCCTCTCTATTAAAGAATGGACTTCCTGTTTTTGATATTGTGTAGAGCATGTTGTTTTTCAGCAGTAGAACAGCCATTGTACAAATTGCCAAATTCGGTGACCAAGCTTTTGCCATGCATGCCAGGCGGGGGTTGTAAGATTTTTATGGGTATGTTTTGTTGTTTTGTCAAGTCAATGCCAGGATGGCCGAGTCACCAGTGTGCCGGGTATGATGGTTGTGGTGTTCCAGGAATTGTAAAAATAACAACACACAAGAAAACACTGTATACAATACTATTTTCCTACGTATTCTTTTGTAGTGTAATAAAAACACATTTTCTGTGAAATCATTTGGGAATGGGACCAAAGTTGGAAGAAACCCCATTAGAAGCAGAGGTGAGCCCTATTACCACCTTGCATCATGCCCTTGTTTTTCGAAATATTCCCTGAACATCAATATGGCTGTCTGCAAGCCATATACGCAGTCACACACACACACCCACCCCAGTAGGGGAAAAACACCAGTGATGTTGCTCATGACTCACATTGCAAATTATTGGTTTTGTTTGGCAGCCGAGTCAAAGGGGTAGAAAGCGTCTCGCATGACGCCTTGGAGTCCTACACCCCCCCCTTCTACTGCTTTCATGTTGCACAGCGTAGCATTAGCCCTCTGGCATCCATTGGAGACAGAGGCAGAGAGAGAGAGATGTAGAAAGACAGACCGAGAGAGGGAGAGGAGTCAGGGCTGATCAAATTAAGGCACTGAGCCTGATTTCGGGCTTAGATGGTATTTCGTTAGGTCCTCACTGAAAACTCTTTGATGTTACTTTAGTTACTCAAAGAAAAAAGTTGTTAGCTGAACCAACCGTAGTAAACGCTAGTTCTAGGTTAGGCTTATTAAATTGTCTTTCAAAAAAGTTGTCCGCTACACCCAGGGTAGTTTCAAAACGACAAAATCAGACTCAGGACTTTTTGTACCATCAGCCATGTAGATCAGATCATCTGAAAGTGAACGTGTTCGCCTGGGGAAAACACCGGCCTCCTGATGTGATCTTGACGTGCCACCCTGACTGGTGTTGCCAGAATGGGCTGCTCAGGATGACCGTCTGCGGGGTAAAAAAAATGGGTAAAAGGGTCATTTGCGCTGGTTTTTCTGCAGATCTATAACCATTGAAATCAATAGGATGTAGTTAATTTTGGGCTGTATGTCATGCTTCCAGGCGGGGTTTTGACCTTTTTTCGGGCTGGAAATCATCGGTCTCATCTGGCAACCCTGACCCTGAGAGCGACGTCTGCTGACACCTGAAGGAAGCTCTTTGTTTCCAGCTAACAGCTAGCCACAAACATGATTACTGATAAATACTTTTGAACTCGTTGCTCCTGCTTTTGACGTCACGCCGTGTCCACTCCCTATAGACTTTGAATGCGACAGACTTGGCTGCCTAGACTTTAGAAGAACTGCTCATTAGATGAATGCTGACCTTCAGTCCATTTGTCATTTTTCCCGAGGCACATCGTCACTCAGGCAGATCAAAAACACATTTTCATTTAGCATGACGAGACTGGACGCAGTGAACCGTTTGGCACAATTTAGCATAGCGGACATTAGCATGAACTAGCGTAGTCACCGTAGCGTAGCGTAGCATAGTGTAGTACAGGGCATGAGAGAGATGTTGGTGTGAGGCCAGTGGACGTCTCGGTAGAGGGCGAGAGGTTCTAAAAATAGAGGGAGCAGGGCTCTAGTGAATGAGACGACGCTTATTTGGTTGTGCTGGCATTCTGCCTGTCAGTGGCACAACCCCCCACTGCAGGGGGCGTGGGTGGGGTGGGGTGGGGTGGGGTGGGGCTGGCGACAGAGAGGGGGGGTTGAAGAGCAAGCGTTGATGTTTGGAGGGAGATGTTGTTTCTTTGCATTATGATCATGCCTGGAGTGCCATTGCTCTCCTGTTTAGACTCTGTACAGCTCTTTCCATTGCGGAAGGGTGTGTGGGGAGGGGTGACTAGGCTCGACTTGGCTTGGCTTCGGGGGGGTGGGGTAAGGTGTGTGTGTGTGTGTGTGGGGGGGGGGGGGTGTTTGTGGGGTCGAGGAGGGCGCTGAACGAGAGAAGGGTAGAGGTGGCAGCCTGAGGGTGGAGCATGGCATGGCGCTTGGGTCTCTTTAGTTGCTCAGGGCGCCCATCCAGTTCCGCGCCAACCGATGGGCCAGCCAATAGTGGAGCAGTACCCCGCTAAAACGCCTCTGCCCCCCCACCACTCACCCGCCCACCCCCCTTGGCCCTGGCTAAGGCGGGCACTCTCGTGATCGATGGGAATGTTTTATTCAGGTTTCTGTTGCTAGCCGCCCAGCGCTGCCAGGGAAGTCGGCTCCATTTCGCCGCCTGCCTGCAGACCTAAACTCCCAGGAGGAGAGGAGAGGAGAGGAGAGGAGAGGAGGGAAGGGGAGGGGAGGGGAGGGGAGGGCAGGGGAGCGTAGACGGAAGAGAGAGAGTAGAGGACGAGAAAAGATACAGAAGAGAAAAGGAGAGAGAGGGAGATGTTGTGGAGGGGAGGGAGAGGAAAAAAGGCAGGGTAGAGGGGGCAGGGATTTCTCTACAGAGCTTCGCTCTTGCATCATTTCTCGCAAAACACCCCCACCCCCCCCCTCCCCCTCCCTCCCTCCCCCAACGGCACAGGATTGAGCAACAGCCTACGCAGGTCTGTCCCCTTAGTAAAATAAGCAATGGTGGTTCCCCAACCTGTTAGCAAGGGAAAGGACGGGAGCAGCACACAGCACAGTCGAGGCAGAGGAAGACGGAGAGAGAGAAGGAGAAAAAGGCGTCTTTCCCCTCAATAAAATAAACAGCGATTCCCTAGTCTGTGGAGGAGAGGAGAGGAGAGGAGAGGAGACGAGAGGAGAGGGGACGAGAGGAGAGGGGACAAGAGGAGAGGGGACAAGAGGAGAGGAGAGGAGGGGAGGAGAGGAGAGGAGAGGGGACAAGACGAGAGGAGAGGGGACAAGACGAGAGGAGAGGGGACAAGACGAGAGGAGAGGGGACAAGACAATAGGAGAGGAGAGGAGAGGAGAGGACGAGACGAGACGAGAGGAGAGGAGAGGACGAGACGAGACGAGAGGAGAGGAGAGGGGACAAGACGAGAGGGGAGGGGAGGGGAGGGGAAGAGAGGCCTGCCCCAGAGTCGGCTAGACGAGTGTCTGTCTGACGAGCGTCTGCACAGCTGGAGGGAAGCCACAGGAGCGGGCACTGGACAACCCAAACACCTGACATGGCAGCAGGCATCATCCGCGCTCTCGCTCTCGCTCTCGCTCTGTCTCGCACTCTCGCTCTTTCTCTCACTCTCTGTCGCTCTTGCTCTCTCTCTCTCTCTCTCTCTCTCTCTCTCTCTCTCTCTCTCTCTCTCTCTCTCTCTGTTGCTCTTCCTCTCTCTCTCTCTGTCGCTCTCTCTGTCTCTCTCTCTCTGTCTCTGTCGCTCTCTCTCGCTCTCTGTCTTGCTCTCTCTCGCTCTGTCTCTGTCTCTGTCGCTCTCTCTCGCTCTGTCTCCGTCTTCTCTTTAATCGCACACACAAACACTGACAGTCACGCATATCTGTGTATAATATAACACATCGCTCCCTGCTCACAAACAACACATCCACACCCACATTTCATTGGATACATGCACAACAAGCACACACCCTTTTTCTCACATGCATCTTCTCACATGTAAACTCTCACACACAGACACATGCATGCACAACCAAACGCACACTCCGACACCTTGTCCCGTCTCCAAAATGGCACCCTGTTTTAATGATGTGATGACTGCAAGAAGATAGAGAGTAACAGTTTTATGACTGTGTCAACTCTTTCCCGCACACACACACACATACACACACACACACACACACACACACACACACACACACACACACACACACACACACACACACACACACACACATACGCAGTCACACTCGAAGACACAAACGATCATTGCAGGACGTGCACAGCATACAAGGCAAGAGTGTGTGTGTGCGTTCGTGCGCGCTAATGTTTATTGTCGAGCCTCTGGTTGTGTGTGCACTAGCACTGGGCAAACTACTGGAGAACGATAAAGGCCTGTAAAGAAGAAATACGATAATGGGGCCGATTCTCCCTTTTACGGCCTGCGGTCTCCACAACAGCAACCACCTTACTATGGGCGCAGTCAGGAAAAGCCAGCAGAGCCCAGTTAGGCGCATTGGAAAACAATCACTCAATCAAACAAAACAAAACAAAGCAAAAGGCTGATTTCATTGACGTGACTAGCGAATGTTCTATGCGAGGCACATGGGTCCTGTTGAGAACATTGCGACAGTTTGAAAAGATAATGTTTGGAGGGCGGAAAAAGGGAGTGGGGATAGAGAGATGTTTGGTGTTTCTGGCGATGTGATGTGCTGATAATGTATCCCTGGACTATCCCCAAGTTCACAAACATATGAGACAATTTTACGGCTGTAATTGTGTGTGTCTGCCTCCCTGACTGGCTGTGTCCGTGTCTGCCTGTGCGTGCTCATGCCCAGATGATGTGTCCAGGTGTGTGTGTGTGTGTGTTTGCGTGCGTGCGTGCGTGCGTGTGTGTGTGTGTTTGTGTGCTGTCTGTCTGTGCATTCGTTTGTGCACCTTTGTCTGTGTCCGTCCGTATGTGTATGAATTCTCTTAGTGTAACTGTTTGGAGTGTGTGTCCAGTAGTGCGTGTGTACGTGTGTGTATGTTGGCCGCAGGCAGAGGAGTCAGAGGTGCACTTTGTTTATTAGCTTACGGTCGGCTTCCACAGCTTACGGCTGTTTGTTTATGTGTGCTGGGCTTAGGGGATTGGCCCTAAACTGCTAAGGCCCTGAGTCAATCAAAGCCTGCTCGCTTTTAGGCAAACACTCAGTCATGTGCATGCGCATGCGGATGCACACACACGCACGCACGCACTCACTCACTCACTATCTGATCTCGATTTCCTTCTCTCCTTCTATCTCTCTCTCAAACACTGGCTTGCTATGTTTATCTGACGTTTTCTGTCTTTCTCTATTCATGTGTCCCTCTCTCAGTTTATTTATCCCTTCTCTCTCCTATGTGTTGCATCGATGTTAGTTTTTTCCAAACAAAAAAAAGTTTCTGTTTTGATTGATCCTCATCACTCCTTCTCCCTCACTTATCTATGTCTGTGTGTGTGTCTGTGTCTGTGTCTGTATGTGTGGATGCGCGTGTGTGTGTGTTTGTGTGCGTCCAGCTACCGAACCAGCTGCCCTCGAACCCGTGTGAGCCGAACCCGTGCCGGAACGAGGCCACGTGCCACAGCTTGCTGGGCGATTTCTACTGCGCCTGCCCAGAGGACTTTGAGGGGAAGACCTGCTCCGACCGCAAGGACCACTGCAGGACGGCACCCTGCCAAGGTAGTCAAGCATCCAGAGTTCAAAATTGCTATCACACACACACACACACACACACACACACACACACACACACACACACACACACACACACACACACACACACACACACACACACACACACACACACACACACACACACACACATACACACATTTTGATAGTTGTGCCATTCATGAAATACTATATGCAGATAAAGAAGAAAGTCACGGAGCAATCTATAGACGTTGATAGTTTACTTGTTTTATTGGGCAAGTGCCTAGACAAACATTTCAACCTTGCCACGTCTTCCTCAGAGTCAAAATCGTTCTCCATCACCATTTTGACTGAAGAAGACGTGGTAATAGTGTAGGACAACATACGATCAGGACGACTGCACCCTGCCACCCTATCCATAGCTGCATGTACTAGATAATATTAGAATTTATTATAAAATACAGTATACAGAGCAATACATCAGGATACCACTGCAGAATCACAACCCTGCCAAGATATCCAAGCCTCCATAGTTAAATCCACATAATACTTGTATATACAATACTATGTATATATTAAGCTAGAAGTAGAATTCTTGAAGCGCAATATGTAGGACCACTGCATGGCTGCACCCTGCTGAAGATATCCATACTAACAAATGTAAGATAATCAAATTTCTTAAAAAAAACAATAAACAGCAAACCAACAGTTCCACTGCAGCACCGCACCCCATCTAGGTAACCAAGCAACCGTACATTTTTGACCATCTTCCAGGAGGACGCGTTTTGGCAAGAAAAGAAGCCAGTCTCTTAGCCACTGAAATGTTCTTTTCCCTAAAGCCAAAACAATTATCTCTGAATACTTGCAGGATCTTTTTTTGTTATTATTGTTACTATTGTCATCTCATTTTGAGAACTTAAGAAAGCCGATGCATGCTGGATTTTTTTTTATGTTCAGTATGACCTTGCACATTAATTAAACATTTTTTTTAAATCAAAGACAGAGTGCCTTAGCTATTCTTCATACAAGGATATGTTGTCTTGTTTTAAAAACTGTTTGAACTCCAGTATTTCTGTGTCTTCGTAATACTTATCATGCCACACCGTTCCCATCTCCTCTCCCCTCCCCTTTCCTCTCTAGTGATTGACAGCTGCACCATCGCTGTGGCGGGCAACAGCTCGGAAGAGGGGGGCGTGCGCTACATTTCGTCCAACGTGTGCGGGCCCCACGGCCAGTGCCACAGCCAGCCGGGGGGCAACTTCACCTGCACCTGCAACAAGGGCTTCACCGGCACCTACTGCCACGAGAGTGAGTCTCTTTCCACATAACTTTAGCATTCAGACTGTCAAGTCCCTTGCGCATGCTTAACACATGCATACACACACACCTGCTACCACGAGAATTAAGTCTCTAACATACTGTACACACCTACTGCCACGAGAGTGAGTCTCTTGTACATACTGTACTTAGGCTTACATATGCATTCACACTGTCTGCTATGAGAGCGAGGCCCTTGCACATACGTAACACATGTATACACACCTAATACTACCATGAGAATAAGTCTCCAACACAGTAGTTCTCAGCCTTTCTCAACCATTTGGGGCCCACTTGACATTTTCAAGAAATGTTCAGAGACGACAAGGCCCAATAAACAATGCAACGGAAATGAATAGTCAACAGCCACAAATAGTATTTATATTTTTAAAAAATGATTTCAGGACTCACTTGGAACAACCTCAGGGCCCACAGTTTGAAAATCACTGCTCTAACACATACTGTACACATGCATTCACACTCTGCTATGAGAGTGCGTCTCTAACACATACATACAGGCCTTTTGCCACAATAGTAAGTCTCTAATGCATTATGCATACATGCAAAGACTTATTTACACGCACGCACGCACACACGCGCGCCCGCGCCTTCTACCATACAAATGTGTCTTGTTTTCATATACCTGCACATCCACCTATTATTGTACAAAAAATCACTTCATCTTTCTCCTTTTTGTCCTCCCTTGCACTCAACACACACACACACCTATTATCCACTTTCACCATTATAAGTTTTCTCTATTGTGTCATGTCATTCTCTCTCTCTCCTTAGTGGGCAAGTGCAGGGGGGCAAGAATAGGGAAGCAATTTCTCAAAGTCCTCCTCTGTCTCCAGTGCCCTCCCGTCTCTTTTCTGCCTATTCACTCCGCGGCACAAAACACAATCACAATTCATTATATTTATGCTGACGGGCCATTGTGTATTGGCATCTCCATTTTATCGTTGTGTTTATTTTGTCCTTGTGCCATCTTGTAATATTTCTCTCGCTCTCTGTCTCTGTCTCTCTCTCTCTCTCTCTCTCTCTCGCTCTCTCGCTCTCTCTCTCTCTCTCTCTCGCTCTCTCGCTTTTTCTCTCTCTCTCTCTCTCTCTCTCTCTCTCGCGCGCGTGCGCTCTCTCGCTCTCTCTCTCTCTCTCTCTCTCTCTCTCTCTCTCTCTCTCTCGCGCTCTCTCGCTCTTTCTCTCTCTCTCTCTCTCTCTCTCTTGTGCTCTCTCTCTCGTGCTCTCTCTCTCTTGCTGTCTCTCTCTCTCTCTCTCGCCATCTCCCTCTCTTGCTCTTTCTCTCTCTCCCTTTTGCTCTCTCTCTCTCTCTCTCTCTCTCTCTCTCTCTCAGACATCAATGACTGTGTAAGCAGCCCGTGTAGGAGTGGAGGCACCTGCATAGATGGCATTAACTCCTTCCAGTGCATCTGCCCCGACGGCTGGGAAGGGACGCTCTGTGACTCCAGTTAGTAGGACTTCCTTCCATCATTCTCCTCCCTTTCTTTTTTGACTCTTCTTTTTTTTAATCATCTTTCTTTCTCCTTCCTATCATTGTCCTCTCTTTGTTGTTTGACTCTTCTTTTTAAAATCTCATCTTTGTTTTTCCATCGTATGTTTCTCTCTCTTTATTTACTGTATACTCTCAGGGCTAATAGTGTGAAGGCACCGTGCTTGATTTCAGGCTTGACTGAGTTTGTTTGCAAGAATGAAATGTAGTCATTGGCGTTGCTGTAATTCAGAAAGTGTTAGCAGTTTGGGTTCAGGATTTCATTCTGTATTCTGCACTCTTTTCTCTGTCTCTTTCCTTCACTCGCTCTTTCCACTCCTTCTGTGCATTTTTTCATTTTCTTCTCCACCCTTCTCTCTCTCTCTCTATCTCTCTCTCTATCTCTCTCTTTCTGTGTGTCTCAGTCTCTTATTGTCCTCGTCTCTCTCCCCGTTTCATCTCTCTGTAGTGTCTGCATTTATTCCTTAGTGTCTCTGCATCTTAGTTTCACTTCCCATCAACCCCTTCCCATTTTCCCCAGACGTGCTGTGCTGCGTCTGCTGCAGTTTCTCCTTCTCAGAAGCAGCTTTCACTTTCAATTTCCCTTAACCATCCTTGGCTCTATCTTCGCGTCTTTTTTTTTTTTTTTTTTTTTTTTCCCGTGTCTCTCTCTCCCCATTCATCAGTTCCCTCCTTTCACTCAATGCAACACGGTGTGATCTCTCGTTCATTATCCGTTATTTCTTTTCTGCCTCCTTACTTCTCTCTCTCTCACGAGTCTAGAAGGAATGCTTCTCATTGATCAGTCGTTTATTTTGCTGTAGTCTTTCTCTCTCCCCGTCTTCTCTTCCTGCCTCTTCTTCCTTTGCCTTCCTCCCACCTTTCTCTCTCACATCTGAACCAGGATAGAAGAAATGTGTACAATCAATCAGTCGTTTATATTCTCTTGTGCAATATTTTGTCCAGTAGTGCGAATTTATTGTCTTATGCGTGACGTCATAAGGTTGACACAGTCCAACTCCGAACCCACAAAGTTATAGTAATCAATGGCGGCGTCTATGGCTAGTAAATCAAAGCACAGTGGAAAATATTGTGTTCGTGGCGGTCCAAATGGTACAGGTTGCAACAAGTACAAGCTTCACTGAAGGCATCTCTCTGCACAAGTGTCTTTAAGTCAAAATTACTGGAACTGTTGCTGACAAGGAGAAGGCAAAACAACGCTGATCGTGTAGGAGGCATCGGCTTTTGAAGTGACCTATCAATGTTGTGCTCCGGGCGTTTTCCACCCCTCCTGTTGTTTACCTTAAAAAATCTGGAGACCGTGGACATGGTTGGAAATACACTCCTAGGCTACCACAAGCAGTGTCTATGGATAGTAGGTGTGCTGACGGATATCTCTAGCTCGAGTGCGACCACGGGTGAGTCTGGCCGACAGCCACTTAGCAGGATAGCAGCATGCTAAAGATGCTATTTCTCTCTGCCATTGTAGCACTATAGTACTAAGGGTCCTCGGTCAATGCGCTGCGGGTCGAGGTGTTTCGTTACGACTCCATGGCCGTCGGTCGTGGAGTTATTGCTTTATATGCAACGAAATCGCCCCAGCATCCGAGCACGAACATCTGTGTTGTGTAGTTATGACTCTATCCATGGCCGGCGGTCGTGCAGTTCTTGTGTTATGAAACAATAGCCCCTAAGCACGAACAGCTGTGTCAAAATATACCTACCGACTTCCAAATTGTCGCATAATGATGGGTATAACGCCATTGTTTATTAAGATTACATTAAAACCATGCTATTGAGCTACTTAAGCATACGTTTTTAAAGTAGCTGATAGTGCAATTTCGCTAGGTTTCAACATGTCAAAGACAGAGTGCAGCAGCCAAAGCATCGTCCCCCCCTTGTCACGTTGCCATAAACAAAAAACAAGTATGCCGCGCTGGTTGATCGATAAGTTGTCGGCATAATAATTGAGATAACGTCATTGTTTAATAAGATTTTAAAGCTGGCTTTCAAAGTGCCACTTCGGTTTCAACCTGTCAAAGACAGCGCGGAATGTCACATGATCTGAGAAACCGGCAGCTGGCTGGCACCCTAACATGCTCCCATATTTTCCAGTTTACCACAGCACATACAGCCTACACTAATAGTGTCATATGATTGATAATATCTTAATAATGATCAGCGTGTAGCCTTCGTGTAGCCTAGTAGGAGCGCGGTGCTGTTTTGTGCCCGTCGATCCTGTGCCGAATATGGCATATCTTTCCAACCCATATGGCATATGGTGGTGCATCATCAAAGAAAAGTCTACTCTTATTTGTGAGGCTTATATTCAACGTGAGTTTTTGTCACATAATGTTAGAGGTGTGTTCTTTCGACATGTCGATATTTGTATCTTAATGTTGGTTCCTTTATGAGATATGGGTCCTTCAAATGTATGATATTTCCGCAGCCAACCATACTCGCAAAAAGAGGGTGTCAACCGCATGACGTCACGCCCCTGTAAATATTGTCGCACCCAAGGCACGGTTTTAAGTTGCCGTTTCAACAAGTTATGTCCGGAAAAATTATTTAAAGTTGGATTGATATTTTAGAAATAGGCCCAATATTTAATGTGAATAATAGATGAATATTCGTTTCATTTCTTCTTTAACTCTGTCTCTTAATCTCTGCCTCCCTCTCTCTCACTTTCTTTCTCTTTCTTTCCCTCTCTCTCTCTCACTCACTCACTCACTCTCTCTCTCTCTCTCTCTCTCTCTCTCTCTCTCTCTCTCTCTCTCTCTCTCTCTCGCTCTCTCTTGCTCTCTCTCTCTCTCTCTCTCTCTCTCTCTCTCTCTCCTCCCCCGTCAGATGTGAATGAGTGCAGTAGAAACCCCTGTAAGAACGGAGGCCGCTGTGAGGACCGGGTTAATGACTTCCACTGTGACTGCAAGGACAACTGGAAGGGCAAGACCTGTCACTCACGTGAGTCATACACACACACACACGCACGCACACACACACACACACACACACACACACACACACACACACACACACACACACACCCGTTGCGCTTTTTATGGGGTGATAATGCTGTGGCCAAAGCCTGACGCTGATGTGTGTGTGTGTGTGTGTGCGCGTGTGTGTGTGTGTGTGTGTGTGTGTGTGTGTGTGTGTGTGTGTGTGTGTGTGTGTGTGTGTGTGTGTGTGTGTGTGTGTGTGTGTGTGTGCGTGCGCGTGTGTGTGTCCTCTTCACTCCGTAGGTGAAAGTCAGTGTGACGCCAACACTTGCAGCAACGGCGGAACGTGTTATGACAACGGCGATGCCTTCCGCTGTGCCTGTCCACCTGGATGGGGAGGCAGCACATGCAACACTGGTGAGTGTGTCTGTGTGTGTGTGTGTGTCTTTGCCTGTGTCTGTGTTTGTGTGTGTGTGGTACACAGAGAGGGGCTGAGGACTGTAGAAAAAAGCTTTTTTTTGTATTTTTGTATGGAAAAGCATTTGTACACCTACTGTAAGCATCCATGTTCCTATTCTTGTGGGTTAGCATCATCTTATATTATGTATGTTTTTGTGTGTTTGTGTGCGTGTGTGCCTGCCGCTACAGCAAAGAACAGCACCTGTGCGTCCAGCCCCTGCGCCAACGGGGCCACCTGCGTGGGTGGCGTGGACTCCTTCACCTGTATCTGCAAGGACGGCTGGGAGGGACCCACCTGTGCCCGGAGTGAGTGCCGTTCCAGAACACTCACACCTGAACCACCCCATTCCAGAACAAGAACACTCACACCTGAACCGCCCCATTCCAGAACACTCACACCTGAACCGCCCCATTCCAGAACACTCACACCTGAACCGCCCCATTCCAGAACACTCACATCTGAACCACCCATTCCAGAACAAGAACACTCACACCTGAACCGCCCCATTCCAGAACACTCACACCTGAACCACCCCATTCCAGAACACTCACACCTGAACCACCCCATTCCAGAACACTCACACCTGAACCATCTCCTCTATACATACACACCATGACTTACTAGAGCCTCTCAAAGACAATCTAAATTAGAATTTCTTGGTGCAGGTTTTAATTCTGATGTTTCTTTGTTTGTGTGCCACAGATATCAATGACTGCAACCCTCACCCCTGGTAAGTTAGTACTCTGTCTCTAGCCCACTTGATGCGTTTGTGTGGGTGTGCACGTGCGCGCTTGTCTCTGTGTGTGTGTGCTGGTGTGTGTGGGTGCGCGTGTCCCCGTGTATGTTTTGGAGGGGTCCCCATAGCGGTCCCTCCCCTCGTCCCTTGTCCTTTTTCTCTGTGTGTTTGCTTTTCGGCTGTCGCGGTCGGGGGGTGGGGGGGTGGCCCTCCTCTTCGCTGTAGAACACGGCCGGCCAGGCCGAGGGGCCGAAGGGATGAGGACGCCCCCTTCTATTCCTCCTCTTCTGCCCTGCTGCCCAATAACATGGGACATGGGGCCAAGCCCACGCTCAACTCCCACACACACACACACACACACACACACACACACACACACACAAAGAATACGTGCCTTTATAACCACAACAATCCACACACACACACACACACACACACACACACACACACACACACACACACACACACACACACACACACACACACACACACACACACACAAAGAATACATGCCCTTAAAACCACAACAATACGCACACACACGCTCACACTCGCGCACACACACGCGCACGCGCACACACACACACACACACACACACACACACACACACACACACACACACACACACACACACACACACACATACAGAAGGAATATATGTTCTTAAAACCACAGAACATGCATGCCCTCAGCTCCAGCTCCCAATCTCCCCCTTCCCCTGTGCGTCACCACCACATCGTCCCCATCCTCATCTGCTCACCACAACAATCCACACACACACACACACACACGCGCACACACACACACCCTGTAGCGTCACCACCACATCGTCGCCATCCTCATGGAGACACTAGGTAGAGGATGTGGAGTGGGCTGGATTTCTGTGTGTGTGTGTGTGTGTGTGTGTGTGTGTGTGTGTGTGTGTGTGTGCGCGTGCACGTGTGTGCGTGCGTGCGTGCGTGCGTGCGTGCGTGCGTGCGTGCGTGCGTGCGTGCGTGCGTGCGTGCGTGCGTGTGTGTGTGTGTGTGTGTGTGTGTGGTTGTGAGGCCATAAAGACGGGAAGATGTCGGTAAATCACCTCCCAAATCCGACAGCTCCTGAGACTCGGGGCTGGCTTTAATAGCAGGGGACAAAGGGCCTGGTGGCCCTAAAAGAGGACCCCCCCATACACACACACACACACACACACACAAACCACCCCAAACGGAGCACAGGGGGCCAGGGATTGACATGAAAGAAAGGGGGAGGTTGTTGCTCACTGTGTGCGTGTTTGTGCTTGTGCGTTTGTGTGTGTGTGTGTGTGTGTGTGTGTGTGAGTGTGTGTGTGTGTGTGTGTGTGTGTGTGTGTGTGTGTGTGTGTGTGTGAGTGCGCGTGTGTAAAAGAGAGGTATGAGGGTTGCGCTGGGCTGTCTCTCTACTCTTTCTCTCCCCGTCTCTCTATCTCTTTCTCTTGTCCTTCTCTTCCTCCCCTGTTCCTCCTTCTCTCCTCCTCCTATTCTTCAGCGTTGACCTGGGAGCAGTGGATGGGGGGATTGGGGAGGGGTAGAGGGAGGGAGGGAGGGAGGGGTGGGGAAGAGTGGAATGACATCCCTGCAAGGGGTCAGGGGGGCCATTTGCATGTGAATGGTGGGCTGCTGATGAATCTTCTTTCCATCCTCTCTCTCTCTGTGTCTCTCTCTCTCTCTATCCCCCTGTCTCTCTCTATCCCTCTCTCTCTCTCTATCCCTTTCCCTCCTTTCTTCGCCCTGGGATTCATTTTCTTCTCCACACATCTATCTGTCTTCCTCACTTTCCTTCTCCCTCTCTCTCTCTCTCTCTCTCTCTCTCTCTCTCTCTCTCTCTCTCTCTCTCTCTCTCTCTCTCTGCCTCTCTGCATGTCTCTGTCTTTGTCTGACCTCTATTCCGCTGTTCTCTCTTTTCCAACCCATCCCACTCGTCTTTCCTTCTTCTCTTTCTCCTCCTATCCATTTTGTATTCAGTTGTACCTTCTTCTGCATGACAGAGTTTATCTGAGACCTGTGTGCGTGTGCGTGTGCGTGTGCGTGTGCGTGTGCGTGTGCGTGTGCGTGTGTGTGTGTGTGTGTGTGTGTGTGTGTGTGTGTGTGTGTGTGTGTGTGTGTGTGTGCGTGTGCGTGTGCGTGTGCGTGTGCGTGTGCGTGTGCGTGTGCGTGTGTAAAGGCCCGTCCGTATGTATGGTCTTCAAAGTGTCTTTGTACACACATCACTGAATAAGATAAATGAGATGGAATATCATATATAGAGAGAGAGAGAGAGAGAGAGAGAGAGAGAGAGAGAGAGAGAGAGAGAGAGAGGAGAGAGAGAGAGAGAGAGAGAGAGAGAGAGAGAGAGAGAGAGAGGGAAAGAGAGAGAGAGAGAGAGGGAGAGACAAACAGATAGACGCCTAGACAGATAGATTACTCATCTGAAGAGGAATTTGAGGCATGTGGCAGATTATGACATTCCAAACGTTCATGACAATAAAACCAGGGTTCCCACACGTCCTGGAAAACCTGGAAAACCTGGAAATTTAGAGATATGTTTTCAAGTCCTTGAATGTCCTGGAAATTCACCAAATGTCCTGGGAAAAAATATTTTGTCCTGGATTTTTTTTCCTTCAACTTTTTCCCGATTTTGTTTGTGGTATAATTTTTACTCTTCTCCGAGTCTAGACATGACGATTGAATTTATATCCACCTATTGAATACATTATTGTCCACACACACACGCACAGTTTGGTCAGGTTGCCATCTTTGATTGCACTTATACACAGTCATATTCTTTGACTCAGTGTTGCCAAAAGTCGCTACAAGTCGCTAGTTGGCTTGCTGAAAAGTCGCTAGATGATATGATGGCGTTATATATCTCTCGAATACATGCCTAAGGTGATAATAGGCCTACAAATAGGCAGTGCTAGCACTTACTTACAAAAAATTGTAGTGCTATCTTTTTTTGGAGATCAGAGCATATCTGCAGCCCTGCTTAATCGTAGGAAATGCTTCTGACAGCAGCTCAGCGTCACTGAGGTGCTGTTTCCACGTAGCTGGATATTTTTATATGTGGATATTTTTTTCTCCTGCTTGTATTGGTTTTGCATTGGTTTTGGCCTTCCGTTTCCACGTAGCAGATATTTAAAATCCAGGTATAAAAAGCAGGAGAAAAAAATATCCTGTTTAGGGGGCTGAAACGCATTTGTTACAATGGAGGATTTTTTTATCCACATGTTGCATTTACACCTAGCAGGAGAAAAAAATACCCTGCTAAAAAAATATCCTGCTACGTGGAAACAGCACCTGAAAAGACATGTTTTACCAAAAAGTTGCTAAATGTGGATTTTAGTCGCCAAAAGGTTAAAGGTTAAAATGAACCATTCCATCTGTTGTTTAATTTATTACTTGTCCCCTGTCGGTGTGTCGCTGTGTATGCCCAAATTGTGGGTTCGACGGAGAAAACATCCGTCCTGAATTACCAAAAAATGGTCCTGGAAATGTCCTGGAAATGTCCTGGAAAATGATTTCTAAATAAGTGTGGGAACCCTGATAAAACAGACAGCAGTATATATTATATGAAGTACTAATGAACAGAGAGTTATTATATGACGTACTAGGGATGCAAATTATCGATTAATTAATTAATCATTAGTTGATAGCCTTATCGATCGACTTACGATTAATTGATAAGCGCCGCTTTCCCCCCGAAATCTCAATGCTTCTCTCAATGCTTTTTATTGTAATTAAAAATTGCGATAAAATACGACATTTAAATTAATTCTATTTCAATTCTTTAATACAAAGGTGATTTAAATATTTCCACTATTCACACTCATCTTCACACACACTCTTCACTTGCCCATTTCACCTGGATCTCTTGTCAGTTGAATTGTCGATTAATTGCGATTATTATATGGTGTGACGTCATCGGTCGAATGCTCCATTCATTTCAACGGGGCTCCCCAACGTTCGCACGTCTGTTATTTTTCGATAACGGACGGGTTGGTCTATAACAGACCGCTGTCAATGGCAACACGACTTTTCACTGCTAAAGCGACTTTTCAACAAGACTCTAATCAGCTGCTGTGATAGACTACACCTGTTGTCCTGGCTACCTAGCTGTTGCCTAGCGGTGTTCCACAACGGCACTGTTTTGTTTTGCGCAGCAACAATCTTAACATTAAATAGGCCTAAAGAAATGTCCCCGCCATGTGTGAATCATTTAAGTATATCCATATAATAAGCGGGTTAACTTTCGGCGAGTCGGTCGCTTTGTGGAATAGCAGCACTTCAGAGAGAACAAGACCCCTCCGCTCCGCGTCGGGGTCTAAAGATTCTCTCTGTCGTGCTGCTATTCCACGGTAGCGACCTTCTCGCCGAACGTTAACCCTTACTTAATGTTTTTTAATCGATTAATGAATTGATCGATTAAAGTCGTCCCTATGACGTACTAATGTCCCTCTGAATAGAGGGTATGGAAATTAGAATTGTTCACCGAGCCTTGTTCCCTGAATGCAGGAAAAATAATGGAAATAGAACAGGTTAGACTTCATTGTCACGCAAGCATGAAATTTGTCTTTAGCTCACACTGTGTTCATTGCTCAAAACATGAGTACATGCATAGATCATTGCATCCATCCGCTAACTCTCTACAGAGAGAGAGTGAGAGAGTACCATACAAACGGCTAATAACATCATATACCAGTAAGCTATTTGATTTAAGATCCTTGTTTTTAACTGGTCATATTTGCAAATTACCCTGCGAGCCACAATAATGCAGGACCTGGCAAAGTTTATTCCACGATATCGACTTGACTCTGTAACACCCCACATATAGTAGCTGGCTTTCTGCTACCTTCTGTTCGTGTCTTGGCAAAAAGAAAAGGATCGATCGGAATGGATTACAGATTCAAAACATATTTTGTTTTTCCTCCTGAAGCACTGCTCCCATGGTAACGCCCCACCCCTACCCCCCCTCCCCCCCTCTACCAACACCTCTTTAAAGCATAGCAACCATCCGTT
Organism: Engraulis encrasicolus; assembly: GCF_034702125.1. Lineage (NCBI taxonomy): Eukaryota > Metazoa > Chordata > Actinopteri > Clupeiformes > Engraulidae > Engraulis > Engraulis encrasicolus. The sequence continues at coordinate 35,802,375 of NC_085874.1, forward strand.
TATTATTCATTCACAAAGCAATACCCGACCTTCAAACATTGGCATAGCATCCGCTCACCTCAATAGATCTCTCTGCAGCACTTTCGATGGGCTTATGTAATTACGTAGGTAGGTGGTTTAGGCAGAGGCGATTCTAGGGTCAGGTGGGGCCCCAAGCGAAAATTCAAAGGACATTTGAAACAAAATCACCACTGCTGTACAAAAGTTGGGGGCTGTTATCCACAATCTGGGGCTTTTGGGGGCCCCAAGCGGCTGTGATGTTGGCTATGATTATGTCCCCTTTTGAAAGTTGCTTTGGTTATAAACCGTCTGCCAAATGCAATGTAATGTAATGTAATGCAGTGGCACTGTGTGTGGTGACTGAGAAACCGCTGCTTCATGTTTTATCCCCCTCCCCCCTGCAGTTACAACGGTGGCATCTGTGTGGATGGAGTCAACTGGTTCCGTTGTGAGTGTGCGCCTGGCTTTGCTGGTCCGGACTGCCGCATCAGTAAGTACCTTAACTGATTTGTCGCTCTACTGTGCGCGCGTGTGTGTGTGTGTGTGTGTGTGCGCGTGTGTGTGTGTGTGTGTGTGTGTGTGTGTGTGTGTGTGTGTGTGTGTGTGTGTGTGTGTGTGTGTGTGTGTGTGTGTGTGTGTGTGTGTGTGTGTGTGTGTGTGCGCGTGTGTGTGCGTGTGCTA
>NC_085874.1:35808055-35835555 GCF_034702125.1 Engraulis encrasicolus
CCCTAACCTGTCAGTAAGAAATGTTTTTTTGAGAAAAAATATTTGAAATTAGAAAAATCCTGAGAAAACACAAGACTGTGGAAACATAGAGCTGTGGGAGTATAGAGAGAGCACTTCCGTGTGTCCATCACGGAAAACAATTCCGTGTCCAGGAGCACGGAATTTTGGCAAAATCCGTGCTCCTGGACACGGATTTTGTGTCCTTAACATCCGTGTCCAGGAGCACGGAAATTTTGGAGATCATGTTGCAATCAATCAATCAATCAATCAATCAATCAATCTTGCAGATGAAGGTGACATGTACAGTGATGACTTTACTTTAGATATTGAAAGGGAAAATCACAAAAATAGCCGCTCGAGGCTGCTTAACAGCAGGGAAACCCAACAACAACAACAACACGGGTATAACAAACAATACAGTCAAACAACACAAGATGATGTAATGTAATATAAGACCTATACCAACACCTGGTCTTCAGTCCCGTTTTTTTTACTAGCTTGGTGTACAGACCATGAATATGTTGTGCACTTTTAAGTTAGTCCACCACAAATACGAGGGTTCATTAGCCTTATTATTCATTAATTATTCATCCCAAAGCCAAATTTAGGACTGCCCTTGCTTTTTGCATGTTAGATTTCAGGCTTATACTATATATATTACGGCTCTTTCATAGATTAGTCATAAAATCTACAGTCTGACAAATCACTTTTTTTTTTCTCTCTTCACTCGTCCTTGTAAGGAGATGTTTTGTCCATTTCAAAACGCAGAGAAATGCATAATCAACCCATTCAACCAAGGGCCTTGGCACGCACCATCAATATCTAATATCGAACCCTTTGAACAACAAAGCCTCAGTTTGTGTCAACCCCATGAGAACACAAGCACAGCAATGCGGTCTGGAAGCTCTTAGCGAACCGAAAGGCCCTGGCCAGCTTCAAGACTTCACATGCTGGAGATGTATTTTACTGCGTCTTGTTGAGTTCTTTTCTTCTGGTGTTTTATGTTTTTCTTTTCAACTCGCTGCGCTGACGTCCTGTCAGAATTGTCCGAGCTGGCAGCTTGAAAAATGGGCACGGGCTAAAACATACAGGCACTGTAGCGCTCACACACACACACACACACACACACACACACACACACACACACACACACACACACACACACACACACACACACACACACGCTCTTATGAACACACATACACACGAGCACGAGCACACACAATCTCACTTGAGCGCACACACAAACGATCTCATGTGAGCACACACATACACGCACACGAACGCTCACCCTCGCCCTTAGTGCTGGGGCCAAACTAATTTACGACTTGTCCGTCCGGGGGTCTGTGATTCAGTAAAGAGGGGTGCTGGTCTGCAATTTATGGGTCTGCAGTGTTCCTTTACCTCCCCTAGTATGGCATTGTAAACTAAGGCCCTCTCCGGTTCTGGGGTGCATTTCTCAACAACATCGTTGCTAACTAAGTTAGCGACTTACTTGGTTGCAAGGCAATTTCCCATTGGCAACCTACCAAGTTGCTAACTAGCTAGCAACGATGCTTTCGAAAAACTGGGTCCTGGTGGTTTTTTGTTTTGTTTTTTGTTTTGTTTTTTTCATGCGTTTTCTTCTCTCCGGGGCGGTTCCACAACAGGGCACAACCGTGGAGAACATCTGTGCTGAGCTGAGGTATCTTCCTGTGACGCGGACGCTGGCCAAGGACCACGCCTTCCTGGTGCTCTGTGACCTGTCCTACACAAACCAGGATGCCGTGGAGGTGGCCATCGTAAGTACAGCGCGCGACGTATACATGTCCATGTGTACACACACACACACACACACACACACACACACACACACACACACACACACACACAGGCCGTGGAGGTGGCCATTGTAATTACAGTGCATGACGTATACATGTACATGTACACACACACACACGTGCACATATACACACACACACACAGTGAAGGTGGCCATTGTAAATACAGCGCATGACATGTACATGTACATACACACACACACACACACACACACACTCACAGGCCGTGGAGGTGGCTATTAGTGAGTACAGAGCGTGAAGTCTACACACACACACACACACACACACACACACACACACACACACACACACACACACACACACACACACACAGCCTTCTTTTACAGGTCGTGAGCTCTTTAGTTCTCCCTTCCCCCACTCATAATATCTTTATAGTCTCACTGCGCTGCTGTGCTGCTTTGTTTCAGTAAAACTATGTTCTACTATCGATATCGAGGATACGAGTGGGAGGTTAGGCGAGGTGAAGCTGACTGACTTGATTTGGTGACCTAACCTCGCACAGCACTTCATAAGGTCCTCACCCCACAAGGAGTCTTAATCTTTTTTTAATATGTGGTGTAGGACGTGAACTTGAAAAGTGGCTTTAAAAAAAGTTCCCTCTTGTAAAACCTATCCAGAAGGGGTCTGGTCCGTTTTTGTGGAGCGGCTGTGTTGCCCGCTCTAGTCTGTTACCCTCCTTGCCCGTCCTTGGCCACGATCCTGAGCAGCTGGACCAGGGGTGTAAATCACAGCCTTCATTACGATACGGTATCGATTTCTTAAATCAGGGATTCGATTTTTTTTTCGATATTTAAGAATTCCCCACGATACGATGCGATTCGGTTCGATACGATTTTTTCCAATTACTTTTCCACTACTATTGTGTTATGGAGCTAGGGCATTGCACAGGGGCCAGCAATTCGATTCTTAAGAATGCCCCACGATACGATGCGATTCGATTAAATCGCCGGCCGATACTTCCTTTACATCGATACATTTCGATTTTATTTACATACCTAAGCTGGACCGGGGGAAGCTAAGCTTTGGGGAGGGGGTTGGTAGTGGAGTAGATAGGAGGTTACGCGGAGGAAGAGACAAGGGGGAGGAGGAGGAGGAGGAAGTGGAGGATGAGAGAAGGAGGCGGGTGGGGTGTAGAGGAGGAGCAGAGAGGAGGTGGAGGTGGAGGGTGTTGGGAGATGAGGGGGAGGAGGAGGAGGAGGAGGAGGAGGTAGTGGAGGAAGAGAGGGGGGAGGGGCTAGAGGAGGTGTTGGAAAAGGTGAAGGCAGAGGTGGAGTGTGAATGAAGGAGGTGGAAGAGACGTGGAGAGAAGGAGGATGGAGGGAGAAGTGGGAGAACGGTAATGTGGTGGAGAGGAGAAAGAAGAGGTGGTGGAAGAGGAGAAGGAAGATGCTGAGGAGGAGGAGGTGTAGAACGAGTGAGAAGGAGGACGTGGAGGTGGGGGTGGGGGTGGTGTTGGTGTTGTGGGATTGCTAATGGGGGCAGATTTGATTTCCTTCTCTTCCCCCCCCCCATCTTCTGAGTGGCATAGCTATACTTGTATTGTGCCATCCAGGTTACTCTGAAGCTCTGAGCCTCTGCTGACATAGTCCAATAGCCCAATACTATTTCAGCATAGACACACACACACACATACATGCCCACACATGCACACATCTCTCAGCTACCATTCCCTATCCCCCCAACCACGCACGCACGCACGCACGCACGCACACACGCACGCATCTCTCAGCAACCCACCCACACACACACACACACACACACACGCATGAATATAAACACTCTCACCTATACACGAGCACACGCACATACACACGCACACAGACACACACACACGCACACACACACACACACACATAATATATATATATACACACACACACACACACACACACACACACACACACACACACACACACACACACACACCACACCACACAAGCTCACCCCTGGCCCTATTTGAATCCTGCTGCTAGAAGAGAGAGTTTCCTCAGTAATGACTTTCACTTGACCAACCAGCAGCAGGGCCAACTGCAATGCAGCATTTCTCTCTCTCTCTCTCTGTCTCTCTCTCTCTCTCTCTCTCTTTCTTTCTCTCTCCCCAATTCAGCCTGGAAAGCTGTATTTTTTTAGCAAGGCCGTACAGTTGCAGCGTTGGCACTGAGCCCTCAAAATACAAAGTCATTTGTTACACTGATGAGCACGGCTTTTTTCACAGTTAATTAATTGTAGAAAGGGGAAAACAAACCGTTGTCATGGTGATGCAGAATAAGGCAACGGAATGCCACACAAGCATTCCAGAATGTTTTGCCATTGAGGTTGCTGTTGTAGATTGATGACCAGGGCATAAATGAATACCGTAAATACGCGAACTATTTGGAAAGCATGCCCTTTCAGATTCCACATTCAGACACCAGATTGTCTTGCATGTTCATCCAGCGAGTTCAGGTGTAAGCAGCTGGACGACTTCTTGGAGCTTGACGGACTGTTTTTTTGTTCTTCGTGTCAATAACGTCCATCCGTTTACGTAACAGAGAACAGTAGTGGTAATTCTTCTCTAGGCCAGAGGTGTATTCTGCTCTACAAAGGCAAAGTGCAGTAACTCTGCCATCATTGAAACTGCTAGAAAAGCCTTGTTATTGAGTTGGCTATTGTTGCAAATATTTGACAAAGCAATATCTCAAAGTAGTAGCAGTATCTAAGGCGGTACACATTTGGACCATAAGGCTTTGTCACGAGATAAACGATGTGTGATGAAGACCATTTTTCAGCCTAAACTCAATTTCCACAAAATGTGTATCTACAACAACAGTAGTATGATAGGATAGGGTTGTGAGTGACTATGTAATGTCATACCAGTCGTGTTGTTATTACATCCGTAACAGTAGTTCTACTTCTAGTTCATACACCTCTGCCTAGGCCATTCCCCTCTCCACTTGATACCACCACCACCACCACCACCACCACCATCACCATCACCACCACCACCACCACCACCACCACCACCACCACCACCACTGCCAACAAACCCCACCACCACCACCGCCACCACCACCAAATCCTCTGTAGGTGCTAGGTGATATTTAGGGCAGAGGGCAAGTGGTAGTTATGGCAGGATGGTGAGGTGGCACCGCGTGGAGAGAAAGAGGTGGCTGACTGAGATGGTGCAGAGTAGCATTTACTCTGAGTGTGTGTTCCAATATGCGACCTTGCGTCCTCGTTAGCGCTCTGCCAGCCAGTGAACGACTGTGACCACACACACACACACACACACACACACACACACACACACACACACACACACACACACACAAACACTGCCCGTCCGGCTGTTGGTCTCGATGGCTAGTGGTATTGGTCTGGTACCCATCAAAAACATGTGGACACACGTGCGCACACACCTGTAACTTGTTGGGATCTAAGTTTCGGCAGGTGTGTATGGTTAGACATGCCCATTTATCTCTCTCTCTCTCTCTCTCTCTCTCTCTCTCTCTCTCTCTCTCTCTCTCTCTCTCTCTCTCTCTCTCTCTCTCTCTCTCTCTCTCTCCCTCTCTCTCATACACACGCACAGCCCTGTTGCATAACCACTAACCCCTGCCTCCTTGTCTCCCCCTCTCTCCACCCTTCTTCTCCCCCTCTCTCCCGCTGTGCAGTCTTTCCAGCAGGATGAGCAGCCGGACCACAGTCGCATCCAGGAGGCGGCGGGCGCCATCGTGGGCACGCTGTCCAAGAGGCACAACAGCACCGTCATGCTCGCCGTCATCGAGGTCAAGGTGGAGACCCAGGTCATGCCACCCTCAGTCAGTAAGTTGACACACAGTAGAGATGCATATGAGGACACGAATACACACATTCGTGTCAATCACACACTCTCTCTCACACACACACACACACACACACACACACACACACACACACACACACACACACACACACACACACGCGCACAGCAGTAAGTATGAATATATGAATGAATTTAGTGAATATGCAAAATTTATGTTTGATTATTAGCATATACCAATATAAGTCACTGCTTTCGCACGCGCACACACACACACACACACACACACACACACACACACACACACACACACACACACACACACACACACACACACACACACACACACACGCGCGCGCATATTCATTCATTTTGAGCAGATTCTAAAGAGAAGCAAAATTGGCAACTAGACCCAAGCATCTTTACCAGCCAATATCCGGAGCATCCGTCTAAGTTGATGGCCAACTATGTGTGCGTTTGCGTCAGTGCTTGAATCCTGAATCCAGAGATCCTGAAAAATCTGGAATTTAGTTTTGGAAGTCTTCAATAACGTATGGGGAGAAAATCTATTAGGCAAGTCAGGTAAACGGGTCCTTACTTGGCCAAATGAGTCATCGTATCTCAGAGTGTGCGTAACTGCAGTCAGTGATGTAGACAGTCGGCAGACGTCTACACACACATGCAGGACATCACCTTACTGTCATACAGTCTGGAAAAACACACAGACACAGACACACACACACAAACACACACACACACACACACACACACACACACACTCTTTTTCTGAACTTGGTTTGAAAGACGTTGGTAGTGAGTCAGACACATACCTTGTGTTGCTGCTGTGGTGGAATGTATCAGGAATGAGGTATGCATGGGGTGGTGAGGAAATCTACTGCCAGGAAGGATGAGAGATTCAAGATTCTTTTTATTGTTCCTGAAGGAAATATGTCTTGGACATGCACACACAGCAGCTAGCCAGGCTGCACCCTCCTCGTGACGCAACACCTTCAGTGTCGGTTCTAGTCAGGCCAAGAGCAATACAGAATACAAAAATCAGGAACTCCTTCCACTTTGTCGGGAAGCAAACCACCAATAGCAAACCAAGGAAGGCGGGTCAACCTTGCCATTTGGGAAATGTTAATTGTTATGCTCTTGATCAGACCAAGTCTCAAAGAGATTTGAAAGTCGATGATAATCAGGCTACGCAGCTGCCGCATAACACACGACACTGATACACATAATGGTGGACAGTGGCCCAAAAGGCCCACCTGTAGACAGAACCGTGCCCTGATAAAGCAGTCATACCTCATCTGGACTGGATGTGTTAAATGCAATACAGCATTGTTTTCTCATATGTTTTTTGTTTTTTTTTCTTCAGAAATGGCTGACATGGCCTTTGACTTATAGTTTTATTTTTGGAGGGCATGCTTGCTTGTTTTTTTATTTATTCATTTATTTATTTATTTAACACACCCCCTAAAATGTGCTTTTCCTCCATGACCTTTCAACCCAGCACTTAATGCGTCATTTGGTCGTCGTAGGCATTGTGAAATGCATTTCAGCCATCAAACGGCTTCACATGCTGTCAAAATGATTTATCGTGCCGTTTCAATCACAAAGGAAATCATTGTTGTGTATAGCTTTTTTTTTTTAGTTTTTGAAATGCAATTTTGCCTTTCAAAATGCAGGTTGTCACATATGAGATGTGCTTGTCAATGTCATCATTTCATGTCATATCATTTCCAGGACAAGCTATGACCACAAGTTGACTTGTTTTTCATCCTTCCCAGGCTTAATGCATTTGCTTTCTAAGACTGCAGAATGTTTTTGCCCTCTTGTTGAACCTCTTTTCAAGCATACAATAACCTTCATATATTTTGTGATACAGTAGCAGTTTTTAGCTTTTATACTGTGCATATTTTGCCTTTTGAATTGCAACGTTTGGCCCATGGAAAAAAAAATGACTGGCATTGTCAATGTTTGGCTTATTCGTCATAACACGTGACATTGTATTTGCCGTATTATCCCGTGTTACTAACCCTTGCTGTAAGAGAAGAAGGCAAAATCCGCACACTGTTGCTGCTCACCGATTTATTGAACACAAAATTTCGACTTCAGACTTCAGGAGGTCGAAAAGGTTTGTTTTGAATAAATCGGTGAGCAGCAACTGTGTGCCGAGTTTTCCTTCTTCTATTACGCTCATTTGTTTGATCCAGCACCTGCTTTATTGGATGTACGCGCATCTCGTACACCACTTTCTTACTAACCCATCGCTGTCCTTGTCTATCCACAGACTACCTGGTGCCGCTGCTGTGCGTGGTCTTCTGCGGCCTGTGGGTCTTCTGCGTGGTGGTGTGCGTGTGGTGGATGCGCAAGCGCCGAAAAGAGCGCGAGAGGCGCCACCGCCACCACCACCCTTCCGCCGACGACAACAACTACAACAACCAATGGGAGCCTCTGCGGCAGGTGGTGGGCGGCGGCCAGGGAGGTGGCCACGCCCTCCACGCGGGTCTCGGTCTCGGCGCCAAGGACAGCAACCTGGAGGCCCAGTACGAGCGCGCCAAGCTCATGGGCGGAACCGACCGCACGTGCGACGGCCGCGAGGACGACGAGGAGGCCGAGGACGAGCTGGAGCTGGGGATGGGGATGGGGCTGGGGCTGGGGAGAGTGGGAGGGGTCGGAGGTGAAGGCATGATGGAGGTGGAGCTGGAGCCGGCGGAGGACGGCTGCGGGAAGGAGGATGGGAAAGTGCGCATGTACTGTAAGGGGCTGCCGGGCGGGGGGGCGGCGGGGCTGGGGCTGGGGCTGGCCAAGGGGGAGGTGATCTGCACCACCCGCAGCAGCAGTGGAGGAGGAGGTGGAGGGGGTGGTGTAGGAGGAGGAGGAGGTGTAAGTGGCTGCAGCGTCGCGTCACTCAAGGCACCTCACCGGACCGCGATGTCGACGTCATCATCATCCTCATCATCATCGGCGTCGACGATGGGCGGGGCGCTCCACAGCCCCAAAGACAACCGCTGTAAAAACATCAACGTCGGCTCTGACCTCAAAGACCATTGTGTATGAGCCTAGCAAGTGCAGCACCACCTCCCCTTCCCATCCTCCTCTTCCTCGTCCTCTTCTTCAACCATCCATCACCCCCTCAATCATCCATACATCACCGCCACCCCACCCCACCCCACCGCGCCCCCAACCCCCCTTCCAATCACCCAACTCTTTTCAACCCCCCCACTTCCGTTTACGCAACGTAATTCAACCCAACAACAACCCCCTACTACAAAACTCTTGACAGAGAATCTTAAAGAGGGGAGGAAGATGACTCTCTTGCCCTCATTTCAAAGAAAAAAAAGGCTTTTCGGTTTGAAAAGAACTTTAATTTTTTTTCCTCTCTTTTCTTAGGTTGAAAATTTCTTTTTTTATTTCCCAGCAAATGAGTTGCTGTTTAAGCTGAATGTCAATTATGGAGGACTGTTTATTTTTTTTCCTTTGTCGGTTTTTGTACTTTTTTTCTTTCTTCCTCTCCCTTCCTTTGGCATTCACATTTTTTATTTTTTTTGTGTACAGATGAAGAGTTGTATTTCTTTATAACTAGGCGAAACAGAAGAGAGAGGCCTATTTTCTGTTGTTTCTGTTATTTCTTTTGTTTTTTTGTTTTTTGGAAGGTGTCCTGCAGGAAAAAGATTCATAGAAAGAAAAAAAGACTCGTAATGGAGGAAGAAAAATATAAATGTATAGATTCAAAAAAAGAACATTTTTTTCTGTTGTTTACAAATGATTGTGGTTTTGTTAATCAACCCTTTTGTTAGATATGTCTCTGCTATTGGACTGCAGGGAGGGACGGCTGCGATGCGATGGGGTGGGGGGGTGGGGTGGTGAGGGGGGGGACTGACCGACCTACAGACTTTAGGACCCTGCAGAAAGCAGGTGTCCCTCATCTCTCTCTATCTCTCTCTCTCTCTCTCCCCCTCTCTCCCCCAAGTCAGTCTGTCCAGCTCTCCTCGACGATGCACACCGGCCTTATAAAAGTGTGTGCCCAGAGGAACGAGGGAAGACGGAGAGAAAGAAAGCAAACATACAAAAAAAATTTACTCCTGTGCCTAAAGAGTGGCCTTGGTTTAATCCCTCCTTCCCCTGGTCCTTTTTTTGTTGATCTCAGCTGAAGTAGGAAAGAGGATTGCAGTATTTTCCCCCCCACCCTAACGTTTCATTTTCATTTTATTGTTATTATTATTAATATTATTATTATTATGATTATTTAAGTTTCAATTTGAGCTGGTAGCAAGTGCCTTTCAATGAGCTCCCTCCACCCTCTCGTTAACAGCCCTCCATCCTATTCAACCCTAGATCAAGCCCAGATACACACACACACACACACAGACACACACACACAGACACACACACACAGACACACACACACAGACACACACACACAGACACACACACACAGACACACACACACAGACACACACACACAGACACACACACACAGACACACACACACAGACACACACACACACAGACACACACACACAGACACACACACACACACAGACACACACACACACACTTTTGAACATCTCGCTGCCGAGGTTCTGCTCCTTTTGTTTCTCCCCTGACCCCCCTCCCCCTCAAGATTATTCAATCTCCAACAAAAGGGTTAGGTGCGTCTTGGGTAATGTAGTATCTATATTTTCTTGACACTGTCATCCAAGCATTGAGGTATTTGATCAAAAAAAAACAAGACAAGAACATGTACATATCTGTATATAATGAAGGAGTCGCTGTGTATATTTGAATTTAGTAAATTAAGACAAGTCACACTTTTTTATTATTATTATTATTATAATTATTATTACTACTATTATTATTACTGTTATTATGATTTTTAATTTCTTTTTTCTTTTTTTTACAACGCCATTCCTTTTATTTATGCCAGTTCTCACAGGCAGGTTTTATAACAAAAATTAACAGCGTCCCAAAGGCAGAACAGTAATGTATTCAGAGGTCATCTTTTTATGTTATTGTTTTTTTTGTTTGTTGGTTTTTTGTTTTTCTTTTTCACTATAAGGAGTTAATGCTTTAAGATTGTGTGGTGTATTGTGGCGTGTTTGTTCGCCTCTGTTAAAACAAAAAAAAGTCTCTCCCCTCCTGTCCCTCCTCCCCCTTTTTGCTATCAAGGAATGTTCTGGAAAAGAAAAATAAAAACTGTGGAAGCTCTCGGAAGCCCATGTAGAGGACCCTCGCTGTTTGGCCCATTGCCTTGGAGGGACGTCAATCTGATTTCTCCAATGATGTGAAAGGTTTTTTTCTCCTTTTGTTATTTTTTGTTTTTCGAAGCTCAATCTGCTTTCACCTTTTTGGGTTAAGGCGTCATGAAGGGAACAATTTTTTGTCATTGTAAAGCTCTCGCTTTTTTTTTTTTCCTTTTTTTTTTTGTGTTTTGAGGTACCAACCCATAAAGACATCTGGATTACCTCAGAAGTGGCGACAATGACCTGTGTTTTTCTTTCACGATTGTCCTGTTTAAAAAGAAAAGACAAAAAAACTGGATCTCTCTTGGACAGCACCTTGTTTCCAAATCTGGGAGGACTTAAAAATAAAGAAATTTCAAAACTATCTTTCACAGCTGTTTAAAATAAGGATTATGCATCATCATTTGGAAATGACAGGGGAGGAATGAGAACTACTATAAAAAATGTAAGTTTTGTACAAAAAGAAATGCTTTGCAAAAGTTATTTGGTTCATTTAGTGGAATTTATGTTTGTTATTAGAAATAAATCAAACTATTTATTAAAGCATTTTATAACAATGTCCTTAAAAAACAAGCAAACACTGTGGCGTCATATTGTGACATGAATATGCACATACATTTATTACATATTGGGTATGAATACACACCACTACCATACCAACCGTGTCTACAGTGCAGCACACACTTATGGCACGAATAGGCAGTGTTCCCTATTCGGGAAACCGCCCAACCTGGCAACACTGCAAATAGACCAGACACGACTTGAGCGACTCCGGCACCGGAAGTAATTGACTTTGTATTGAGTCACTAGCGACAGAAGAGACAAAAGCGATTGGGTCGTCAAGAGGTGACTTGAGCGACAGTTTGTAGTTGGACTTCAGCAAATGTGCAAATGAGCAGTTCGGCGACAGCCGCCACAGCCAATTGGAATGTCGGAAGGCTTGCATTCTGCTTTTAACGGGCATATCCTGACGCTTCTATCGCTCGTGTTGCTCTTGCTACACAGTCCAGCAATTCTCTCGCTCAATCTTGTCGCCGCTGGTATATTCGCCCGGTTAGGGTGCCAGTCATTTCTCCAAACTTAAGTCGTTCTGTCATGGTCAACGTTGGTAGAGTCAGTTTTATATTGAACACGACCAAATTTGTCAATGTTTCAAAGTTGGTTTGATAAGTGTTCTTTGTTCAGATAGATCTCAATTGTACGTAAAATGTTCAATGAATATATAATATCGTTGAGAAGAATAACAGAGGAAAGGATTTGAGTTTGGATGAATGGTGGGCACCCCTGTGCAGCATTGGGCCTGTAGTACGTTCTGGTAGGACCAGCATCAAACTCGGTGCCCTTGCTGTAACCACAAATGAGGGCGCCTATACAGAATCAATACAGGAACTCTCACTTCCAGGCAAGACTGCTCGTAGTGGGGGCTCGTCCAATCGAAAGTCCTCTCCTGCTCTGGGCTGACAGTGGAGCGGCCAATGAGCTCGCTCGGCTGGCTGTGGCTTCATCCTGTTGTGAATGTTTAATGAGCGAGGCCTTGCGATGATGCCTGTGCACCAGCTAGCTCGACGGTGCCTGATGATCTCCTGTGAATTGGGCTCCACTAATGGGGTGGTACACACACACACACACACACACACACACACACGATACAATAACAGAACCCCACCCCCTGCCCCCTACAACACCATCCCCACTCGCCCCCAGCACAGAGTCGGATACGGTTTCACATCCGACGTCTGTGATACTCTACAACTCATTCCTATTAATGGTGTGGGCCCAGGCAGGAAGGGAAGGGATGACCTAAGTGGCCCCGCAGTAAGAAGAGTCAGGGATGGGTGTATTTGATGGGTGTATTTGTCCCATTTCACGCACTTGCACTCTTTTAGTGCAGATGAAGTTGGTGCTTTGGGAATGACGTTAAGTAAGTGGACGACAGGGCAGTAATTATTGAAGAAAGTAAAGTCCTGAAATGTTTTAGAATCATTTCAGTGTTGGTTTTTTTTTCACTTACACCAGGGTGGAGGGCACTCCTAAATTCAATTAAAATCTATTGTTTAATGGAGACCCCATTCATCTCTTAACCAACTCAAGAGGACAACTTCCTTTGAAAACACCAGTCTGACCAGTGGGTCGAAAAAGACAAATTCTGACTGGCAAATTTGTCACTTATCCTTTAACACTTAAGAGCTAGAAACTTAGAAGTGTTTTAGCCCTAGTGCTGTCTTACAGACAATTCCTAACATCAGGAGACTATTTGTTCTGCCTTGTTAGCGTGGCAAGTGTACTTCAGGGTCTTATTTAGGGGAAAAGGGGCACAGGCACAGCACACCTGCTTCTAACCCAATTGCACTTGAAGGCAAATGAAACTGAAGGAAATGAACCGATGATGAACGAATCGCATCTCAATCCTGAGGTGTCATCCATCCCCAGCTGCATCTGCTGCTGTACAAAAGGTGAATTCTTCTAATCCCCACAACTGGGTGCAGTGCAGGAGGCGAGAACAGGCATGCCCGACTCATACTTTCATTTCGCCTCAAATCCAGTCGTATCATTTTATGCTTTTATACACTTCCCCCATCCTCTTCACTGAGGCTCCCTGAACATGGCTGGTCTGGGACCACAAACTGGCTCGGGCATTTTTGGCATAGGCATCACCTCCTCCCCCATACTACAATTATGGTTATGAAGGTTCAGTTCATTAAGGATGCACCAATGTGTTGCCCCCCATCTAAATTATGGGCCGGTCTCTAAGGGGGGAAGGGGGGGGGGACTTTGGACTTTGAGGACTGTCGGCCCACTGGGAAAATGCCCTGTATTTCAGATTATCAGTCCAGCCCTGTCCCTGAGCATGGTACTGTACCATGCATGCCCACACATGATTGTCCTCTGTTCATGCATGAGACGGGTCAAGCAGAAATGCAACTAATGGTGTTTTCACGTAAATCATGTATAGAGAGCTCTAGAGCAGTGGTTCCCAACCTTTTTCTTAAGGGACCCATGTTTTTACTATTGTAAGCTTTGGTGACCCAACCACGCGAGCGCCCGCACGAGACAGGTTCACAAGATGCCGTTGGGTTACGTATGTAACCTTGGTTCTGTGAAGGAAAGAAAGGCTGCCAGACGGCTAGCCCAAGGGGCTGGAATATAATCCGCGCATGCGCGAGTTCTGAGGTACACTTATATCAAAACTTCATCACGTGAGTATGCCGCGCTACTGTACACAGTATATAAGTCCCAGCGCGGCATACTTCGTCCTCATAAAAATCCTGAACGCGAAGTCCAGAGCGACGACGAAGTCTGGCAGCCTTTCTTTCCTTCACAGAACCAAGGTTACATACGTAACCCAACGTTCTGTTTCACTCAAGAAAGGCCGCCAGACTAGCCTGGTGAACCAGCGCCACCCGCTGGACGGCAAAATGTTTTGTCTACGGGTGGGTCTGGTCTCGCATAATGATTCAATGAAGCCAGAATGCCATGAATCTGGCAAACCAATTACAACGCAAAGATGTGCTTTGAATCAAAGCGGGCAGGGTTTTGAGGGAAGGTTGTTCTCATCAACAATCTTCGGATGTATTATGCATCGAGGCCAGACTAAATTAGACATCCACATTTAGTCTGGTTTATCAGGCTACTGCCAGACGGCTAGCCCAAGGGGCTGGAATATGTATGCCCAAACGTCGCGGCGGACAACCATACGACAATTGAATAAAGACACTGGACAATGCAAGAGTCAAAGACCCTTATTGAATGTCCACATGCCAACAGGGCTAGAGTGACTGGTTAACAGAACTCAAGTTAAACACAGTCGAATATGTGACCATCTGTCACAAGCTTAGAACCGAATTCCCAAAGGATGTGGGAGATAACATGTTGAGGTTATAGAACCTTGTGAAGATCGACGGTGAAGCCCAGTAGGCCACCGGGCAACCTCTTGTAAAAGGACTCCCTTAAGGAGCGACCATGAGGTGGCTCAGAGTTAGGAGGGCGGTAGGAGTCCAACACAATCGCCTGGTTGAGATTCTGTGTTGAAAGAATCTTCGGCATAAAGTCTGTATTAGGGCGTAGGACCACACCGGTGCCTTCTGGCTGAACATGGAAGCAGTCAGGATGAGTGGACAGCGCATGTAGCTCTCCAATACGCTTCGCTGAGGTGATGGCGAGAAGAAAAATCGCCTTCTGAGACAGCCATTTTAGGTTGATACTCCCAACGGGCTCGAATGGGGGCTTCGCCAGAGCACTGAGGACAATGTGGAACTGCCATGGCGGCACAGATTGAAGCCTCCTTGGGCGCAGTCTTTGAGCTCCTCTCATGAATTGGATAGACAGAGGATTAGCTCCGAGCGTTTTGCCATCTACTCGCTTATGGCAGGCGGATATTGCAGAGAGAAAAACCTTTAGCTTTGAAGGGGACTTGCCTTCACCAAGTTTCTTTTGCAAGAATTCCAGGACTGAAGCTAGAGGGCAGGACCGGGGGCACTCATGCCACTGTTCGCACCATGCTTTGAAGGCTGCCCATCTTTAAGAGTACACAGCTCTTGTCGATGGGGCCCTAGCACACTGCAAGGTTCTTGTAACTGAGAATAACAACCCCCGAGCGAGGAGGGTGTCCCTTCTAACGGCCAGACCCACAAATTTAGGGCGGCTGGTGTCAGGTGCCACAACTCTCCCCTTGCGCAATGGGAGTTGCCATGGGGTGCTCGAGAGGAGGGTCTGAATCTCTGCAAACCATGGCACATGGGGGCGAAATGGAGCCATTAAGACAACTCTCAGGTTCTCCTTCCTGGTCTTCTCCAGGAATCATGGAGAGAGGGGGGAAGATCGTCCACCCCCAGTGGTGCGTCGTCTTGGTTTAAGGAAAACCAGAGTGGACAGTGGGTCGACTCCCTTGAGGCGAAAATATTGCTGTGTGCCTTCCCAAAATGAACCCAGACCAGATGCATTGTTTCCGGGTGCAATCGCCATTCACTTGGGTGTGGCTTACCCCTTGACAGCAGGTATGCTGCTGTGTTCAGAGTGCCCGGCAGGTGCACTGCTCTGATCGAGTGGAGTCGAGTGCCTGCTTAGAGGAGGAGTTCCCGGGCCATGTTGCGTAACGCCTGGGACCTCAGGCCTCCCTGGCGGTCACATATGCTATGGCCGACATGTTGTCTGTTCGAATTAAGACACTCTTGTTCTGGAGTACTGGCAAAAAGTGCCGGAGGGCAAGATATATCAGTCTCAACTCGAGAATATTTATGTGGACAGTTTTCCAACACTCCTCTGGCTCCTACATCATTCAAGACTGCCCTCCAGCCTTACAGCGATGCGTCTGTGGTCAGAACTTTGCGCTGGTAGATTCTGCCTAGTCGTACACCTCTGCACAAATTCTGGGGTATGGCCCACTATTGGAGGGCTCATAGGCACACAGGTGGCAGAGGGACAGATTTTCCCCTGTCCAGTACTGGGTGTACTTGGGCAGGTACCACTTTGCACTGGACCCATATCTAGAAGGCCAAGGCGTACCACCTAGGATGCAGCAGCCATGAGGCCCAGCAGCCTCTGACACTGGTGAGCATGCACATTCCTCCGTCCCATGAACTGTGACCGGCATTGTTTCAGGGCAATAACCTCCTGATCCGAGAGACATGCCACCATCGTCAGAGTCCAGTTTCACTCCAAGGAAGGTGATTTGTTGTGAGGGAGGCAGTTGGCTCTTGTCTGAATTGAGAGACAGGCCCAACATTTGTAAGTATTCCATTACCATTGCTGTGTCCTGCCCTGCCTGCTGACTCTACTGGGAACATTTTAACCAGTCGTAATTGAGATAGATAATTGACTCTGACGCCCCTCTGACACAGCGGGCTCAAGGCTGTGTCCATGTATTTTGTGAATGGGATAGGCCGAAGGGAAGGACGTTGAACTCGAAAGTTCTGTCCTCCAACGCAATCCGAGAAACTGACGATGAGCAGGGTGGACTGCAATGTGGAAATAGGCACCTCTGAAGCCTATACTCGTGAACCAATCCCCGCACTGAATCGATTGACAGATTTGGGTCAGTGACAGCATTTGAAATGCAACGGGCGTAAATACTGGTTTAGTGGCCTTAGGTCCAGTATTGCACGGAATCCACCATCTAGTTTCGGAACTGGGAAGTAGCTCAAATAAAAGCCACTCCGCCGTTCGTTGCGACTTAACTCCCTTATTGCTCCTTTCCTTAACAGAGTATTTATCTCCTCTGTAAGGCCAGCTGCCGCTCTGGGTCTGGCTGATGAGAAACAAGAACACCCTTGAACATGGGTGGGCGGCGCCTGAACTGTAGCCGGTAACCAAACCTTACCGTTGAAACAACCCAAGAACTGGGAGAACACATTTCCCACACCTCCAATTGAGTGTGGGAGAAAACGTGCGGCAGGGCCACCTTCCCCACAAGAGCTGTAGGAGGGAGGACGAGAGCAGCAATAGTCATCCATCGCAAAATAGTTGCCAAAAACCAACGTTATCTGCTCCGTGGATGTTGGCAAACTGTGCCCACTGTCGCATAGGGGTAGCCGCCTCTGGCTGCTCCCACACAGTCGTCATTTCCCTGACAAAGTCCGGGGGAAGAGGTCTGAGCTCAAATCAGAATGATGGGGAGATGTTAAGCCATCTATGTATCCAGCATCAAGGTTATCGGATGCTTGCACTCATAGCAGCTCCACACTATTATCAGCACCTTGTGGGGACAGCTGCTGTGGTGACACCCTTGCAGGCTGCACTGAAGGGGCCACCTGGCGCTCTGTGCCTGATGGCGCAGCCTAGTGCTCGGGCCCTAATGGGGCTGCCTGGTGCCCAGGCCCTAGTGACGCTGTATGGCGCTCAGCCAGCTGGTGCATCAACCACTGTTGACCGGATGCCAAGGACAATTCCCCTTCACCAGAGACGCAATTTTATTGCAAGAACATCATAGGTCTCAGACAGTTGCTGAGGAGAGGGTTGAGTAGCTGGTATCGAACCTGAGTCCGTGGACGCCTGGGAGGATGGTGTATTATCTCATGTAGCCCTATTCACCTTACTCAGTAGAGTATGTGATGAGAAGGGGAGACCGCTCTCCCTGCCCTTAAAGCTAGTGCATGATCAGGGCTCAGACATGATACACACAGTGTATGTCCATCTTTCACTGGCATTCTACTGTTGCAATTAAAACAGTTCTGGAATCCAGGCATCGTTTTTTTTTTTTTTTTTTTTTAACCTATATTAAAATATATAAATGTTATTATTAATATTATTATTACTTCATCATTAAGTATCATTATTATTTCAGTCACACCTTGACTTTAGGCATGAACCTGATAGCACTGTTACTGCCTGGTACCAGATATGGTTCCAGCAGAGGTGCAAGAGATGGTGGGCACTAAGTGTCTCACACTCCAGTAGCAGCACTAATCACCCTAGGTACCGACCCTGGTACCAGCGTTGATCACTCATCGGTACCGAGAATGAGATTGTTGGTACCAAGAGTTGCGCAGCACGAGATCACGTCATGTGAGGCTGCTGGAGTAGCCTATAACATGCTCGCAAGCAACTCCTTCGACAGAGGGAGAGCGGCGGCAGGCAGCGTTGATTAGCTAGAGAGATGTCTCTGTAATCTCTTTCCTCCCTAGAGCAAACCACAACAACAGATTACTTACCTCAAGTTGAATTTCAAGTTGAATTTCAAGTGGAATTCTGGTACCAGCGTTGATCTCTCACCGGTACCGAGAATGAGATTGTCGGTGCCGAGAGTTGCGCAGCACAAGATCACGTCAGATGAGGCAGCTGGAGTATAACATGCACGCAAGCAACTCGATAGAGGGAGAGTGGCGGCAGTTTGTTACACAGGATAATTATTCCACTGCGGAACCAACGAGCCCAGCGAGTAACTTCCTCGACAGAGGAAGAGTCGCGGCCGTCCTGCAGGAGAGTTCATGCACGCAAGCAACTCGATAGAAGAGGGAGAGTGGCGGCAGAATCACAGTGAGCTACTGAACGGCGCCGAAGGTGCCCGTAGCAACATTAGAGATATAGCTAGAGAGATGTCTCTGTAATCTCTTTCCTCCCTAGAGCAAACCAAACCACAACAACAGATTACTTACCTCAAGTTGAATTCCAGGTGGATATGCGCCTCGGGGATTCCACGAGAGTACCGGTAGCTTCACATGCGAAAGCACAAGCTACAGGGAGAAGCCACCGTTACTATAAGCGGCGATAGCACACCTTAATAAGGTGGGGATAATAGCCTGATAACGATAGCCTGGAGAGGGGCAACAATAGTCACCAGCTCTCGGACAGCTAACTGCCAGTAGGCACCTCGTTACCAGTATCAATTCGTACCTTATCAGATCGCGTGAGGGATTAAAGAGGACGAAGTATGCCGCGCTGGGACTTATATACTGTGTACAGTAGCGCGGCATACTCACGTGATGAAGTTTTGATATAAGTGTACCTCAGAACTCGCGCATGCGCGGATTATATTCCAGCCCCTTGGGCTAGCCGTCTGGCAGCCTTTCTGGAGTGAAACAGAACCTCAGTTTCCTGCAAAAACTTATTTTAGTTATTTTATTCCTCAATTCGTCTTTGGTCAAATATAGAATAAATGTTTAATGTAGCACTTACAATTTGTTGCGTCTATGCATTTAATATTAGTTAAATGCTTTGTCTTTTATTCAACATGGGCTATATATATTTAAAACGAAACCCCTTAAAATCAAGAGGGCTCCGCGACCCCCTATGGATCTTTGGCGACCCATAAGGGGGGTCCCGACCCATAGGTTGGGAACCACTGCTCTAGAGGACCGGGTGTGGTCAAAAGGAGGACTGACAAACCATAGAAGCCTAACGGAACCGGAAAGAGTAGCCGGTTCTTTTTTAAATTCACTCATAATATGGACAAAAGCAGAAATGAATTCTTTTGCTGACGGTTCACTTTTTGGTCCATTTAAAGAGGAGAGAGTTTGGTTCACTTTGATAAAAGGGGACTAGGTGTGAAAATACCTTTAGTTGTGTGTGCTGATTGTGATTGCAATGACCAAATGGGAATCAATTCCTCAAGCATTCACAACAAATTGAGTCTGTGATCTAGATTGGGCTGAGAATATGGAGTACTTCATTCTGAGCACATGCCTTTGTCACAACAAGACAATTTTGTTAAGCCTTATATCCTTTCATTATTTTATAAGATAGTAGAGGAAAGACAGGAAATGGCTGAAAGAAAAAGAGACGGGACAGGGTTGGGAAATGACACTCTAACCTGGGTAATGTTCAGTGTTGCCAGATGAGGCAGCTGATTTCCAGCCCAAAAAATGCTCAAAACCAGCCTAGAAGCACAAAATCCAGGGCCAACCAGATTGTATAATATATAATGTGCAGGTAAAAATGGCATTTAGCAGAAAAACCCGCCCAATTTTTGCCATAGACATCAATAGAATTGGGCGGGTTTTTCTGCTAAATGCCATTTTTACCCGCACACGGCCATCCTAAGCAGCCCAATTGGGCGGGAAACAGCCCAATCTGGCAACACTGGTAATGTTCCCCATACAAGACACAACTCACCAGCGCACATGGGCGGTTCTAGACAGGGGCCATGGATGGACCAGGGCCCTTAGATTTCCTCCTGACCCCTGTTGTGGCCCCTGTGCAGAACAGCCAATGACCGCGACGTGATTTGCATTTTTGTATTACTATATTCATGACATTAAAAATTTATCTCTTTTGTCAATCTATGTGCCCCCCATGAAAACAATAATGCCCCCGCTTCGGCCTTGGTCATTTTCATCTAGAGCCGCCTCTGCCAGCGCAGGTCGCCACAGCGCTCTCGGGACAGCGAGACACCCGACGACTACCTGGCTCTACCTTCGGAGTGTTTGCCATGGCCCGCCAGTGTTGCCAGATGTGTCTGATCAAATCCCGCCCAAAAAAGTTCTCAAAAACCGACAAAATTCGCTAAATTCCGCCCAATTTCAACAAATTACATTGACTTCTATGGGCCCAAAATGGCGGAAAAAAACGCCAAATGGCCAATTTTTCCCGTTTTTACCCGCCGACGCTCATCCCAAGTAGCCCAACTGGGCGGGCACCCGCCCAATCTGGCAACACTGTGGCCCGCATAACTGACCGTGAACTTCAGATGACACAGAAACAATAACCTGAGGCTTTCCAAAAACTACTGTACAGTGGCATGAAAAAACAAAAGGGCTTGTGGGGGGCGAAATAACAGGACATACACTTCATGCCTAGTTGTGGACACATTTGGCAAGAAGTGTCCTCCGAGGCCTTGTGGAACTGGTGTGTAGGACACCTCAGCTCAAGGAAGACAGTGTCGTCCATAAAACCCTGTGAAAAAGCTTTATAAAGGTGCACTGTGTACAAAAAATCACAGTTTATTTTCAGAATTCATGCTGCCCATCCACAAATGTTACCTTTTTCATGAATACTTATCACCATCATCAAATACTAAGTAGGCCTATATTCATTATGACAGAGAATATAGACATTTTAGCTGCAAGTCTTACTGTATTTTGGTCATACTAGTAAATATGAGTTCATTAAATATTGATGAAGAGATCAAATTTGGCAATAGGCAGCACACTTTCAATGAGCAGCCTATCTGGCCACCATCCTTTATCATTACATAAGGTACATCACCTTTAAAATTACATAAGGTGGTGTAAATGTAATGCAATTGAATAATGAAAATGCTACCGCAGAGCAGGTTGAATCTTTTCTGATACTAATTGTAGGGAGATATACTGTGTATAGATGCAGTGGTGGTCCTAGAGGGGCACAGGCTTCTTCATTAGAGGTCCATGCAGCCCCCCCAAAAAGTGTGAGAATCTATGTAACTTGTCAGTGTCGGCCCTACCGTGGCCTAACAGTACCAGAACCGTGTCCTTTGCCAGTCCTTCCCCGTTTCTCTCTCCCCACTCTCTTCCTGTCACCATCTTCACTATACTGTACTGTCATAAATAAAGTTGAAAAGACCAAAAAATGTATTTAAAAAAAAATATGTCAGTGTCCATCTATTCAGGAAATGCAGTCTCTAAACACGAATCCTTGTGTTTAAACACTTCAAACACTTAGCTAATTTTATTGAGTTTAACAAGCACATTGACATATACAGCCCACAGACAATATTAATGTCTGTGCGCTAACTCGTACACTTGCCGGTCGTGACCTATACATTCTGTGGGAAGCAGAAGACCTTGGCGCTCTCCTTACCCCCCAGCCCGAACACCCCCATCCCCCACACCGCCTCAGCCCCTGCCAGTTACCAGGCGTAGGTTTACCGTACTACTATATGTGTGTTTGTGCAGTGCAGTGCGCCTGCAAGACTGCAGCATGTGGTCGCCCGTAAGGCGACACCCCCGGATTCCTTGTGCGACTCGCGTCAGCCAAGGACGCTTGAGCAGCAGCGCGGCTTTATAAACAACAAGGGAGGAGACGGCAGGGCCGTCGGAGAGAGGGAAAGAGAGGGAGAAGGAGGAAGGGGGTTAAGGGTGTGCTGACCCCAACATGCCAGGTACGGCATGTGCCGTACAGTACTACACACATCAAACCGTCTCACTTAGCCATCTGTCTGGCCAAGAGGCATGTCCAACCAGTGAAGGCCGCCATCTTACTTCTACTTCTGTCCTCCCTAGCCCAGTGGCGGAACAATTTCACAAAGGGCCCCCGGGGCCAGACACTGATAGCCCCAACCCAACCTAGCCAAAACCTAGTCTGCACACTTCCAAGTGTGCTCAGCCTAATTAGTCACGCCCAGTGATTGGATACTCCATAGAGTTCACCAAAGAGTATCCAATCACTGTGCGTGACTAATTAGGCTGAGCACACTTGGAAGTGTGCAGACTAGGTTTTGAGAAATACCCAATATTGTGTGTTTGACAGAGTGGGGGTCTTTGAGATGACTTTGTCCTGGGCCCAAAGCTGCCCTGCTTATGAGTTCAAGCTTGGGTCTGGAGGACTGTGATCTTTTGATGGAGCATGCGGTCATCGGTTTTGTGGATGAATCATCGGGTGAATGGGAAGACTATGAAACTAATATTACTTGTAAGAAAAGACAGCACAAGTCACCTCTTGTAAGAAAGACAGTACAAGTCACCTTTTTTGGCTGTTGTGAAGTACTGGCCTCTGTCTCTAGCTTACCTCAGTCAGTGTAGGGTGTGGGCATGTTGGAGGATGACCCAGTTTGGTATCTTGACTCATCATCAGAGACAGGGACGGATTAAGATGGCCTAGGGTCCCCAGGCTACAGGTTGCTGTGGGGCCCCCCAGAGGACAAATTTACAGAGACAGTATGTCATAATTATGAGCTAGGAATGAAGGACAATATGTCTACCAACTGTACTGAAAACGACAGATGTTCAATATTGCATCTATTGCGTCACAATTCTACCATGTTTAACTTTTGGCCAATCAGGGCCCCCCCCGTGGCAGGTTGGGGGCTCCTAGGCTGCAGCCATATCTAGCCTGTGTGTTAATCTGGCCCTGTTCAGAGCAATATTTTACCTCCACATATCAAATTTAGCTCTGGATGCATGGAAAACTGGTTCCTGTAGTGCCTTTGTAAGTGAACAATCCATATATTGTGGTCTAAATCACACATCTCAATCTTTGTGTGTGTGTAGTTCTTTGGATTACCTTCCTCAAAAAAGGCCATGTGTTGTAATCTCGTCAATCTGTGTCTTCAGATGTGATCTGCCAGAGCAGGTAGCAAGTATTCACAACATTCACGAAGGAGAAGGAGTTGTTCTTCTCTTTTTACTCTCGACAAAGGTACTGCTGGTTGGGTACAGCATGGAGGAGGGTTTAGATTCTCATTGGAATCATTGTGTAGCAGAGGCCAAATACCATGTTGTTTACCATTGGGAGTGTGACAGCAAAAGTGGAAAAAAATTGAGTGTTTAACCCCTTAGCGCAGAGCCTATGTTATAACCTTACTGTCACTAACATTGTAATGGCTATGTCTTAATCTGTTACTTAAGGCTCTCGGTACTGTCATAGCAATGTTGTTCTGATGTAGTTTCAGTGAGTATTTTCAGCAAATAGTGAATAGGCCCACCGATGACCCCATCTGTAGTAAGAGGCTACAAGAGACCTTAAGGGACACCACCACATGACCTTTTTTGTACATTGATATTTCTTTCTTTAGCCTCTATCTTTATTAGTCTTCTACTAGAAGATTTCTAGTGGATCTGCACGACTGTATTGCCCAAAAAAAGAAAGAAAGGAAAAAAAGAAAGAATACAAACGAGGAAAAAAAACCCTCTGGAATTCCCCTAAAATTAATCCCTCAGATGAGCTGAGCCGTAATAGTACTATAGTTGTTCACGTACATAGTGTGTGCTCTCCACTGCCTTTGACAAGTTGAAACCATTTTTTTGGCGATTTCACCATCACCCCTAGGTTACCTCCTGTGTCAGCATGCTCAAAAATCCACCCCCAATTGTATCGCCCACGTGCGCTCATCAAGATGTTAGGAAACACTGACTGCTCTCACTTGGGGTTGTTGATGCGAGTGAAATTTATCTTCTGAGCTCGTGTTACCAAATAGCACATCCCCATACGGAGGAATTCATTATCTGCCACATCTGTTGTCACTTATCACTGATTCTTGAGAAAGTGGCTAAAACAGGTTGTAATCTTGAAAGAAAAAAATGAAGTGAATTACAAAATAATATGGTATATCCTCATAAACAAAGGTCTTAACTGTTCAGAAATGCACAAGGCCAATCTCCCCATTTTGATTTTTTTTTCAGAAATCAGGTTTTTCTCCGATCATACCTTGTTTTTTGTCAACACCGTCAGACACAATTAAAAGCAATAAAAAGTGTATTGATTTGGTTGCACATGTATCTGGAGTTTTTAAGTGATTGTGTGTGTTTTTTGGTTCACACATACGCCTTTAAATGTTGAAAATTCACTTACATTCTATTTTAATACTGCTTCATGTGTTCTAATTTAAAAATATGTGCTGTCAGACAATGCTTACTTAATGCCTAAATAGATCAAATTTTTTTTTGTAATTTCACAAATATTCGTGTAGGCTTAAATTTGCTATTACTTTGATAATTCAACAACTCCAAAGGAAAATTTTGTAAGCACATTCATTTAAAATGTCCAAAACTCCTTCTTACGGTGGTGACTTAAGAACTGATGGTGGTGACAGTAATCTGAAGGTGGTGAAAGTTACCTAATTATTACCTACATTTAGCAAAATAAATAGCCCTCTCAAGTCAATAACATCTAGCATAAACACTTTATTTTTCTGTGTGCACAGTATGCTTGTGCATGTGTTTTTTCTTCATTTGTTAGATACTGTAGGAAGTAGGCCTAGATTATTGAAAATGTGGCATAAACAGGTTTTAAGTTGTTCAAATCCAAAATATAGAGGTGTATTATCATAGATTAAGGTCTTGGCTGTGCAGTGAATGTATTGGCCAAGCTCCCCATGTTTTACATTTTTCAGAAAATGGCCTCTTTCTTGGTTTTGTCACCAGCGTCAGACAGAATTAGAGGTAAAAAAAAACATGTTTACTGTATTTAAGTGAATTACTTTTACAATTCAACATAATTGTAGATACTTATTGGAAGCATATTCTTAAAACTTGTAAAAAACATGTAAAACACATGCTTTTTTGTGAACATTAGATGTCACCACCGTCAGGTTTTGTGACAAAAAACCCTCCAAATGCACCTCAGTGGAGGCTAGAGTATAAGTTTGGCTCACAATTATTCCTAACATGTCTGGTAATGTTTCATTAACCAGTACAATTTAGTAAAATATGGAACAAGATGATGAGCGGAACAAAATCTGACGGTGGTGACATCTGACGGTGTGAGACAAAAAAACACTCTTTTACATATTGTGCATTTTTTGCTCACATTAGCCACTTCGTTTTCGTTCTGTTTCTTAGGGGCTTCATGCCGCTTCTGAAAAAGTATATATAATTAACATTAATGTAACATAATACTATTAAAACCCCCGACGATGTTGACAGTTTATGGTTGGGACAGTACCAGTGTCCAAACAAATCAACAAATTGAGGAGAAATTAGTAAATTTACAGGAGCTTCAGTGATGGTGAAGTATTCAGTAGAGCTGAAGGTTTGAAAAGGGGTCCTAAGTAATGACAATGACCTTGTCCATGCCTGATTTTATTGTCTTTTAAAAAAAATCTGACGGTGGTGACCAATATGCTGGACACACTTTGAGCAATCAGAAAATAATAGTAAATATTGTTTTACACGCACTATGTGCATATCTGCAGAACCACTTCAATATGGACTTTCACATCATGGTGATATTATTCAATAATATCAGTGATTTTTACATTTTAAGTCAATT
The DNA here is from genome assembly GCF_034702125.1 of Engraulis encrasicolus. Taxonomy (NCBI): domain Eukaryota; kingdom Metazoa; phylum Chordata; class Actinopteri; order Clupeiformes; family Engraulidae; genus Engraulis; species Engraulis encrasicolus. Next base: position 35,834,266 of record NC_085874.1, read on the forward strand.
GAAATGATGATGTCTGTCCTTGGGACAGCTGTTTTTACAGGGTGTGGGCAGCTTTATAGCCATGAAAAGTAATAAAATTACACTTAAATATTTCAAACGACTGTACATTTGTGTAACAGACCCCTGGGTCTTTACCTGGATTCATTTTGTTCATGAAAATGTAGTTTATTTTCAACAGAATTGGCAGTTTATTGCAGAGACATGTTTTAGCCGCTTTCTCAAGAATCAGTGTTATAACAAACTTGTGGCAATCTTAATTGCTTTCCAATAATGGATGTCATTTTCCACCCAGTCAGTGTCTCCAATGCTCCAATGTGCCTGTGTTATCTCAAACCACTATTTGTACAACATCAAATCATTTTTTAAATGGTAGCCTATTGTAGATATAGAAGATAGAACAATCGATTAGAACAAATGTGTTTGTATAAATAGTTGTGGCACAGGTAAGTGATATAAAAACACCTGCAATAACAGGCAAGTTGTGGAAACTGGTGTTCATCCAGTATCTCCTAAAACCACATAATAAAACGAATGCGGTATGTTATGTTGCATGAACCAATGATACAGCAAGTATGTTATTTCAACACTTAGAGAGTCAATGTAACATCTTCTATATAGAGTTCATTTCGTCCCTGAGTACTCTCCAAATGGGGAAGTAGCACTGCAGTTTTGCTGTGTACTTTTTAAAGTTATGGAATTGTATAGATCCAGTTGGTTACTATGTTTCATTAACAGTGGCCGGTGTATTGAGGAACGTCTTTAGCCTCTCTCTGCATCAGAGGCTTGTAGAGTTTGAGGGCTTGTTGGTAGAGGGTGTGTCGGGGCATAGCCCATGTGCAGACTTGCTAGCAGTTTCCACCTTTACCCCCACCAACCCCCCCCCCCCCCCCCTTCAGCTTCCTTCACCAAGTGTGCAAACACCTCCTCTTTTGCCAAATTAAATGACTGCCTTGTCATGGCAGACGTGCTCTATCATGAAAGGCACACACAGTCAAACACACACACATTTAACCCTTTAATGAATAAGCTATTGAACCCACACTAACGCATAACATGGGTCAAAAATGACCCACATACATTTCCAATGTAATTCGAAGCGAGGTTGAAGTTTTTTCTTACAATGTCTTAATTACCCATAGTTAAACACACACACACACACGCACGCAGGCAGGCAGGCACGCACGCACACAGACACACACACACACACACACACTCGCACACGCACACGCACACACACACAGAAAACATGATTTAGAGTTACCTAGAAATGTTATAACCAGGGCCTGACTA
>NC_085874.1:35840555-35853055 GCF_034702125.1 Engraulis encrasicolus
CGGCACAAAGTATCAAGCATCAGCATGGAATGCTGGCCACATTTTTCCGCAACTGACCAATTTTGTCCCCCCCTGTCCCTGTTGCGTTCCTTTGTGGGTGTGTCGTGTGTGCATCTTGTGTGTCTGTGAGTCTGTGCGTCTGTGCATGCATACACGCGTGCATGTGTGTAGTAGCTACGCTATGACGGTGTCCGTTCGACACAAAGTATCAGGCATCAGCATGGAATGCTGGCCACATTTTTCCGCGTCTGTCACATCTACTCGAGTCATCAGTTCCAGTTGCTGCCCCAGTCGCCCCCCTGTACCCCCCCCCCCCCCCCCCCCCCCCCCCCCCCGAGTCACCCCTGTACTCCCCCAGTCGCCCCTGTATGTTTTCATGTCATCGGACGTCTGGGGTGGCTACCACATCCCCAACACCACACTAACACACACACACACACAGACCCACGCACACACACACACACACACACACAGGCACGCACACACACACGCACACACACACACACACACACAGGCACGCACACACACACACACACACACACACACACACAGGCACGCACACACACACACATACACGCTTGCGCGCACACACAGACACACACACACACGCACGCACACACACACACACAGGCACACACACACACACACACACACACACACACACACACACACACACACACACACACACACACACGCGCACACACACACACACACACACACACACATGCACGCATACACAAACACACAAGCGCACACCACACCGGCTCTCGCTGCTAGATCAAGGCTTCAGGGTGTGTCTCCCTACCCCCAGTATCCACTCACTCACATATAGTACCCCCCCACCCACCCACATACATACAGTACGCCCCTGCACCCTGAATCGGTATTTTTAGGGTGGAGTTATTTCCACTTGTCCGTCATAAGGCACACTGACACCACCAACAGCTTCCTCCAAAGCTCCTCTGAGTATTCCTACCATATTTTAGCTGTCAAACGACAATAAATTATACTCGGGTGCATACCACTGTACGTACATACAGTATACATGGGTTTTTTCGTTTACAAACATTCGTGTTGTGAGGAGAGGCAAGATGCGATGTCAACCATGTGAGCTCAGAGGTTGAAGAGTGCGCTGCCATTGTTGCCATGGCAGCCAGGGATTTGTTTATAAACGGTAAACCCATGTATGGCCAGGCCTGTAGTCAAGTCCAAGAACAGACTAGTCAAATCTGAGACAAGTCCAAGTTCAATGAGGTTTGAATCCGAGACAAGACATAGTCCAAAAAGATTAGAGTCCAAGTCAAGTCCAAGTCACATGTCGGTCAGTGATAAACCATGGAAAGGATGAATGTGAATAACATGAATATGAACTTTATTACAGGCTCTAGGCCCAATAGGCAGACACACATCATAGTATACATACAAAAAACAATGAAATATAAAATAGGCAGGACAAGAAAAGGAAGAGAGAAAAAGAAAAAAACAACAAGCAATAATGCCTAAGCATATACAAACATATCTGTCATGACAGTCTTAAAAGGCAGCCATACCAATGCTTCCACATATATGATTGATATCGAACGAATGTTTGAAGGTACATGTGAAGACAAACTTGTATGTTATTGGATATCAAGCTCCACTTCAGAATCTATGATAATAATTTAATAATAATTTAATAATAATAATTGTATTTGTATAGCACTGTATCATACAAGGCATGTAACTCAAAGTGCTTAACAAATGGGAAAAAACATAATTGTTAGAGATGGATTTAAAATGAGAGGTATAGAGGAGAGGCAGAAATAGCAGGAAGGCAAAGGAAGAAGAGATAGATAGAGATTGTAGAGTTATAAGGTCAACGTAGGTTAGGATCAGAATTCTTAGATGCGTAAGGTCCATAGTGGCTGGGCCTATCATAAGTCATAGATAGTCACACAGAGATTGGGCGCTCAGATGCAGCCCCTGTGACATCAGGGGTGAGGAAAAACTCCCTTTCGCTTGAATCATAGTTTGTAGGGGGAAAAAAAGCTCAGTGAGGTCTGAGAAAAAAAACCCTATAGTCAGGAAGAAACCTAAGGCAGAGACCAGCGGCCACCTAGGGGAGCCCCCTGCCAGGGCTGGTTGTGAGCAGTAGTGATGGTCAGTGTTCTCAGTGTGTGTGTGTGTGTGTGTGTGTGTGTGTGTGTGTGTGTGTGTGTGTGTGTGTGTGTGTGTGTGTGTGTGTGTGTGTGTGTGTGTGTGTGTGTGTGTGTGTGTGTGCGCACATTGGTGCGTTTATGCATGTATACAGTATATGTGTGTGCATGCATGCGTACATGCATGCATGTGTGTGTGTGTGTGTTTGCGCACACTGGTGCATGCATGTACATATGTGTGTGCATGCATATGTGCCTATGCGTGTGCATGTATGCATGCGCTTGTGTGTGCGCGTGTGTTTGTGTATGTGTGCGTGTGTACGGCTTTGGAATGTTACTCCCGGTTGGTGGGGTGTCCACTTGGAGACACAGGGGGCCGGTAACCGTACACCCGCCGTCACATGGGGGAGGGGGGGGGGGGGGGGGTTCCGATTACACAACAGAGCCCAGAACACAGCTTTACAGCACAGCAGGGCACAGCGCGGCACAGAACGGCACTGCATAGCACAATGTAGCACAGCACAGAATAGTACAGTTCAGAATAGCACAGTGCAGCTCTACAGTGCATAGCACAGCACAGAACAGCACAGCACAGCACAGCACAGCACAGCACAGCACAGCACAGCACAGCACAACACAACACAACACAACACAACACAACACAACACAGCACAGCACAGCACAGCACAGCACAGCACAGCACAGCACAGCACAGCACAGCACAGCCCAGCACAGCCCAGCACAGCACAGCACAGCACAGCCCAGCCCAGCCCAGCACAGCCCAGCACAGCACAGCCCATTCCAGCCCAGCACAGCACAGCACAGCACAGCACAGCACAGCACAGCACAGAATATCACAGCACATAATATCACAGCACAGCACAGCACAGCACAGCACAGCACAGCACAGCACAGAATAACACAGAATAACACAGCACATAATATCACAACACAACACAACACAACACAACAGAGAATAGGACAGCACAGCACACACAACACAACACAACACAACACAACACAACACAACACAACGCAACGCAACACAACAAAGAATAGCACAACACAACACAACACAACACAACACAACACAACACAACACAACACAACACAGCAAAGAATAGCACAGCACACACAACACAACACAACACAACACAACACAACACAACACAACACAACACAACACAACACAACACAACACAACACAACACAACACAGCACAACACAGCAAAGAATAGCACAGCACAATATATTCCAGTTCCAGGTCTGGGTCCCTGGAGAGAGAGAGAGAGAGAGAGAGAGAGAGAGAGAGAGAGAGAGAGAGAGAGAGAGAGAGAGAGAGAGAGAGAGAGAGAGAGAGAGAGAAAGGGTAAGAAGAGAATGACGATGAGTAGCAAGAGAGCATGGAAGGAAGAGGAAACAAAGGAGAAGAAGAAAGAGAAAGAAGAAGAGAAGAAGAAAAGAGAAGAAAGAGAGAAGATGGCGGAAGAGAAGAAGGAAATGGAGAAGGAAGAGAAGTGGGCCGCTGTGACCCGAGCAGCCCCCCAGTTTATTTAGCCCTCTCTGGCTTCCTGACCTCTCCACCTCTCCCCCCTGTCCTGCCATTCCTCAGGGGCAGTTCCTCAAACTTTGTCAGACCGAGGACCACTTTGTCCCCCCAAAACTGTTCAGGGACCACCTGTCAACTGAATTGACAGTTGGGGGGGTGCTAATTCGACACTGTTAATTTTGATGCAGATCACTTACTTTTTATTCACATTTACAAGCCTGTCTTATTGTGGTGAAAATGTGACTTCAGACATGTTTGGCTTTGTAATAATGTATTTTGTATAAATATAGCCTACTGCTAGCTTGTCTTGCAAAAGCCGGAGCTCTGTCGCGGACCACACTTTGAGAATCACTGCTCAGGGGTTATGGCAGGGACTCCAGCGTGGCAACAGCATCCATGCTGTCAGGATCACTGACAGATTTGGCCAGGAGTGGGACAAAGTCATCTCATAGGGCCCCCTCACCCAATACATCAGTGGATTTCAACTTTTTTTTTTGAACAAACGCCCCCTTGGCCTCAGCGTAAGCCTCCCAACGCCCCTTGACCTCATCAAAAGCCTCCCAACGCCCACCTTAGTATTGAAAAATAAAATTGACTAATGCCCCCCAATGGGAACTAAGCCCAGACCCCACTCAGCTGTATCCTTCTCAATGCGGGGTGGAGGGTGGGCGGGTGTAGCGCCCCCGTTGAGAAACACTACACTCAGTTGATAACCCCCCCCCCCCCCAAAGTTCCCAAAGATCCCCTCATATTGTTTCAAATTGTCATCTTACAGCAGATATTATTACGTAAACTATTCTGCTTTCAGCTTTTTAACTGTCTTGACAAGCTATCTGAGCCTCTGTGGGGATAACCAGTGAGAGATTATTTCAGTAATGTTGGCTGCCAGACCTAAGGTCTTAGAACATTTCTCAGTGAACCCCTGGCAATGTGCCACAGACTGACGGAGCTCCCTGGACCCCATTTTAAGATCCACCTACAGGTCTACAGCGCCCTCGGCCACAGCAAGGAGATAGAACCCTGCAGTCAGAAAAAAACTGTATTTTCATGTTGTTGGCTTTTCAGCTAACAGCTATGTTTATATTTATAAACTATATTTATAGATATATACACACTATATACAGTAGGTGTATTCAGGTAAATTGGGTCACTTTTTTTGCATATAAACGAATTGCCCAAAGTGACCCAATTTACCTGAATTCACTATATATTGTGCTGTTAGGCTAATAATAGCGGGCAATAGCTCACTGGCAAATACTTCGAAAAAGACTTTTGTTTGTTTGGTTTGTCTATAGACTGTAAACTTTGAGAGCGCTCACTGGCATGAGAGGAGATTCTTTCAGTGGCTTCATGGGAAGAGAGAGAGAGAGAGAGAGAGAGAGAGAGAGAGAGAGAGAGAGAGAGAGAGAATGAGAGAGAGAGAGAGAGAGAGAGGGAGAGACAGATGTCCTCCACCCAGGGGTTTCTGCCACAGGGCAGCTCGAGAAGAGCCAGGGGAGGGAGGAGTTGAGGAGATGAGAGGAGAGGGGAGGGGAGTGGAGGGGAGCCGGGGGCAGCCGTGAAGGGATTACGCTGCTTTGTCCTCACGATTTACCCCACCAGGTGATGGGCTCTGCCAGTAGGGAAGGCGACGGGGGGTGGGGAGATGGACAAATGGGTTACTTATCCTGGGCCCATTGAGAGAGGGGGCCAAGAATTGGGTCCTCGTTTAGCATCAGATGCATTAGGTTTGGGGCCCTTCCAGTCCCGGGCCCGGGTCAACGCTGTCACCGGCCACGTCTACCAGGAGCTTTGCCAAAAGGTCCTGAGCCCGTCCTCCCCATCCGTGTTGCCAGATTGGGTGATTACCCACCCAATTGGGCTACTTGGGATGAGCGTCTGCGGGTAAAAATAGGAAAAATTGACCATTTGGCGTTTTTTCCTGCAGTTTTATGCCCATAGAAATCAATGTAGTTTGTTGAAATTGGGCGGAATTCAGCGCATTTTGGCGGTTTTTGAGAACCATCTGGCAACACTCCTCCCCATCTGTGGCAGGCCTCCACAGGCAGGGAAGTGGAAGAGGAGTCTTCGCTACTTATGGGTGAAAAAGGCCCCAGTTGCACTGTGTGATCTGGCACTGGCAGCATGGCCTGTCACAAGCTCTGTGCTTACTGTGTGCAAAGGGGACTGTGCTGTGTGTGTGTGTGTGTGTGTGTCTGTGTGTGTGTGTGTGTGTGTGTGTGTGTGTGTGTGTGTGTGCGTGCGTGCGTGCGTGCGTGCGTGTGTGTGTGATTGTGTGTGTGTGTGTGTGTGTGTGTGTGTGTGTGTGTGTGTGTGTGTGTGTGTGTGTGTGTGTGTGTGTGTGTGTGTGCGTGCAGCCTACAGTACCTAGCAGCAGCCTAAAGCCTGATATGTAAACCCTATGTAGGCTCTGCTGGTTGTAGGCCCTGCTTTGCAGTTGTGTCTTGAACCAAAAGGAAGTTGACCAACATACTTCCTGTAGGTCAGTGCACCATGCGCGTTTGTACATAGTAAAAATAGAGTGCAAATTCAACACGCTAAGACATGGCCACTGTTAAAATTTGCTGTTACCAGAATGGCAATGCATTCCACCGGTGGAAGGGCGCACTTTATGGGGCTACAGACTACTCTGGGACCAACTATAATCTACTAGAAGGATGGTAAATAAATTGACTTTCTTTTCGTTCTGAACTAATACTGCATTTTTTCCGCCCTTTTACTGTGTACGGAAATGTAAAGTTCTTTGATGGCCATCTTAGTTGGGACGAAGATTTGAAGAAAATAAAAGATAGTGATGATTTATTGATGTACGGTAGGGGAAAAGGCACATTCGCTTACGCTGACAATCCTGCAAAGTACACCTTGTGCAGGCAAAGTAAACGGCGGTCAGTAATGCATGGCAGTGCAATCACATTAGGAAGGAACACACCCCGTAAGTACACCGATGGCAGGTGTTGTGCAGCGCTCTGCGTCATCAGAAACGTGTGCTTGCATGTCTGCTGTACAGAGAGGTAAGGTAACGCTGCACAGAAGCCTAAATCAAGCCTTGAGGACCTTTATTGCTGATGTCAGTAAAAGGGAGCTCTGGGGTGCATATTACTTTTAATGGGTCACTTTCGTCCTTCCTTCCTTTCTTTCTACCTTTTTAATAAGGTCCCACCTTTAAAGGTTTTGAACTTTCTAGAATGTATTGATGTTAAAAAATGAAATTGAGGGCAACTTGTCTACCAACTGTACTGAACACAATAGATACATTTTCAATGTTGCATTGGGTCAAAATTCTGCATTTTTTTCACTTCTGGCCAATCAGGGGCCCCCTGGCAGGTGGGGGCCCCTAGGCTGCAGCCATATCTAGCCTGTGCGTTAATCCGGCCCTGTTGTTGTGTCATTATTATATGTAGGCTATGACTAGATGCTCTTGATCCCGGCATCTAGTCCCACATTGCTTCAAGAAGGCTGCCTGTGTACCGTTCGTGCTTTTATTCAAAGCAACTTACAGCCATTACACAGTATGTTGTTGGGTTTAGATGCCTTCCGCAAGTTCACCTGCAACCATGGGATGAAAGTGTAGAGGACAATCATCGCAGTATGGGCAGGATTTGAAAGACCTAAATAACACTTCCCTTACCATTAGGCCAAAGCTGCAACTTGTTATATTATAGCAACATTATATGCTATGTCAAATAAATGCAATGCAAAAAAAAACCCCACTAATGCTCGCTCATTTATTGGGGCTATTTAATCAAGTCTCGATTTTCTCCTGCTTTCAATATAATTACAGTTACTAGGAATTGCTGACCTTTTTTGTTGGAAGACTCAGTGCAAAGTGCATTACCGTCATAAATGCTAAATGTTTTTCACTGGCTACGTTCTATATACAAACGCTAATGGCTAATGAACAACTATCCTGCGCTGAACTAAGAAAATAACACTTAGGTAACCCATACAAATGGCTCAAAGACTACTGTGTGTGTGTGTGTGTGTGTGTGTGTGTGTGTGTGTGTGTGTGTGTGTGTGTGTGTGTGTGTGTGTGTGTGTGTGTGTGTGTGTGTGTGTGTGTGTGTGTGCATGCGTGCACGCGTGCGTGCATGCGTTCGTGCCTGCGTGAGTGTGTGTGTGGTCACTTTTTTATTATGGAATGTAATGAAATGAATGTTTGCGTGTGCGTGGGTGCATGTCTTTCTGTGTGTAAATGCTGGTGTGCATGTGTGCATGTTTGTCCTTGTATGTTTAGCTGTATCTGGGTAGATGACGTGACGTGTAAATTTAGCTGTCGCAGGCTCTTAAAATTAAGTAAATTCATGCTTTCAAAATTGTCAATGCTTTAAATGATTAAACTAATGTCGTTGTTGTGAAAAAGTAATGTGTAATAAATACAGAGCTTAAATAAGTATACTTAATTTTGAGTCAAATGTCACATTTGTCCTATGGTGTGACTGAGGCAAGCCTGGTTCTCCATATCAAAACATTTTTAAATAAATAATCAAAGCTCAGTCATTTGTCTAAACAACCCTGGCCTATTATAGTCTATTTTAGCAAGTAGCAATGCTTAATTTTTTTCCTGTTTTTCTGAGACCGTATGGACTTATGAAACTTTGTCGCAGAAAACAATGTCCTGTGGTGTGACATCATATTTTGGTTAATTCTGTGGATAATTATCTATTGTTGAAGCTCCAGCGGTACATAAATTGTGACTTTAGACCCTTAAGAAGCCAATGGTAAGGGTGGATTTTAGATTTTTCTCTCAGAGTTCTTCAGTCAATCAATTATGTTTTGCTACCACAAGATGTATTAGTTTTGTAGTCCTTTGGTGTGACAGCCATAAAATACATTTTGACAATAGTGTATATTTTTCATATTTTTTTCTTATGTAGATGTATGAAAATGCATCTTACTAAAAGTGAAATTGTATTTCAGTTGGCAACGACATGGCTTTAAATTAACTCAAAAGCTCAAAAGTCCTACGGTGTGATGGTAAAATTCCTATGGTGTGATGGTAAAAGTCCTATGGTGTGACACTTTGGAGTATCACACCAAAGGACAAACAGGTCACACCAATGGACTAGATATTTGAGAAATAGCTTTTAAAACAACTGGTAGTACATATTTTTTTTGTTTTGTTGTTTGACTAGATACATATTGTGTATTCAAATTACTTATTCCTTTATTGGCCTTTGGAATTTATACTTTGATGCATTGTTGATGAATATTTGCTGTTGATTTTAGATACTGTCAAATGATATAAAATGTCATTAATGTTGCTTTGAAACCATAAAATATAACGGTAACAGTGAAGGAAAGATCAGTGAGAGAGTATATAGAGGAGTATAGATGAATAAAGTATGCTGTGGAGAGCTCAATATACAGCATAAATGTGCTGTCCAGCTTGAGATACCAAACAGGCGCTGGCCACTACACACTACAGGTTCAATGGTGTGACAGTCATAGCATACCTACAAAAGTGTGATGGCCATGCCAAGGGCACACTTCAGTATGAGTCAGCTCTGCAGGTTACATTTAATGACCGCATGGTTGTCATTAAGAGTTACGATAGGCTGATAATCGACGATTCAAAGACTTATAAGTGTAAAGTGTAGGTCCATATTGACTACAACATTATATTATGATCAAAAGACAAAATAATCATGTTGATATATTTGTTTCTGGCTCAGTTTTGCATTTCTGTCCTTTAGCGTGACATGAATGTCCTACGGTGTGACATGTTTTAAACGCTCAAATATTTGTTTGAGCTAAACAATATGTTTGATAAACACTGAATATTGCATTAGGGAAGAACAAATTATCGTCCCTGAAAAGTTAGTATAAATTCGGACAATTTTGAACATTTAAAAGAAAGATATCCCTGTTTTTCCTGGAAGGTTTCTAATAATCTCACATCTAATGGGAAAAAAATACTTAAATGGTGATTTCTCATTAAGTTAAGACTTTAAAAAATTGCAATAAATATGAAGAGTGTAACAATGTTCATAAAACTTCATCAAGCGATTTCTACATTACTTAATATATATTTATTTCTTCACACCAAAGGACATATTTTCAGCAAATTGCTTTATCAACGTAAATAAATAATCAATGAATAGACCAACATTGAGACCACTTGGATTTTTTGAAAGATTAATTGCTGCACTACATAGACATATACTTTTTTCCCTCATAAACAATGTTTTGTGAAAAAAATGTTTTTTGCTGCCTATCCGTCATCTACCCATATTTATGTACGTGCATGCTTGTATGTATGTGTGGATGTCCGTGTGCACATGCATGATTGTACAATATGCATGTGTGTGTGTGTGTCTGTGTGTGTGTGTGTGTGTGTGTGTGTGTGTGTGTGTGTGTGTGTGTGTGTGTGTGTGTGTGTGTGTGTGTGTGTGTGTGTGTGTGCGCGCGCGCGCGCGCGTGCAAGTGTTTATGTGTGTGCTATAGCATGCATGTTTGTGTGAATGTGTGTGTGTGTGTGTGATATGGTACAGTATGCAGGTATGATACCGTATGTAATGTCTGTCCATGTTTGTATTAAAAGGCTATTGTGTTCGCTAGTCACTGTGGGGGATCTTCACAGTGTTGAGGGCCCTGGGGTGAGGGGCGAGGAGAAGAGAGGGAGAGGTTTCATCCACAAGACACATTTCGTTTGAAGGTCTTGTTTATTTTGGGTCTACTGCACTTCCTTCTGCTTCAATCCTTCTCTCCCCTGTTCTCTCTCTTTTTCTCTCTCTCTTTCTCTCTCTCTCTCTCTCGTTTTTTCTTTCTTTCTTTCTTTCTTTCTTTCTTTCTTTCTTTCTTTCTTTCTTTCTTTCTTTGCCTTAATTGACCTCTCTTTCTTTTCTTTGTCTTTCCATTTTCTTGCTGTCCCTCACAGCATCCCTCTCTTGTCTACCTCCGTCTGTATGCTTTTCTTCCTCTTCTCGTCTGCACTCTCATCTTTCTCATTGTCTTTTGCTTGTTCTTCATCTCTCTCTCCCTCTTTTTTTCTGTGTCACTTCTGTAAGTCAATGCAGTGTTCTGCCATTGCCCCCATCTCCATTATCTATCAATCTCAGATCTCTGTCTTTTTCTCAATTTCTCTTCCATTTTCGAACTCCTCGCTCTATTTTGTCCTCTCTCTATTTCGCTCTCTCTCTCTGTTCTTCTCTCACTGTCCACCACCCCCCACCCACTCTCCTCTCCCCCCCCCCACACACACATACTTTATTTCCCCCTCTTCCTCTCTTCCTCTCTCCCCTTGCCTGTCCTCTGTCTTTGAAACGTCAGCTGATTTTGTATCAGCAGCCTCTCCCAAGAACAAGACACAAAAAGAAAAAAGCAGTAGAAAGGCTAGCTTGGGACCACTGTCTAACACCGGGGGTGCCGTCAGAGGAGGGAAGAAAGAAAGAAAATCCTGCAGACATCAAAAGGGTGAGCGGGTTCCAAAACACACAAGAACTGTTTCGAATTCGCCGCTTGGATATCCACAGGTTCTTTCTTTCTTTCCCTCGGACATCAAACGGGAACTTGAAAGGGACTCGTCGAGCCTGATGCAACTTATTCATTGACCACGTTTGACTTTTTTTTAATGGGCCCCGGACACAGTGTTGCCAGATGGAAAGTGCAGAATTATCGTACCAAAACCTCAAAAGTATCGTTTTTGAGGGCTTTTGGGTAGGAAATTATCGTACAAGACCCAAATTGTTGTTGCAAGGCATCTAAATGAACTGAATGACAACTCTGAAATTATCGTACATCATGTTTTTTTGATCGTATAGAGGACAAAATGGACAAAATTATTCTTCTCTTCTCTTCTCTTCTCTTCTCTTCTCTTCTCTTCTCTTCTCTTCTCTTCTCTTCTCTTCTCTTCTCTTCTCTTCTCCCACTGTAGTAGACTCATTCATCTAGCCTGGTAAACATGACTGTAACATGACCATAACATGAGACTATAAAATATAGTCTGGGCTCGCACCATAGACAAAGCCCCCCACTAAGCCCATCTCAATGCCTCACTACTGAGATTTCAAAAAGTGGAGAAGACGCGCTCACACTATCGCCTAAATAGGCTACTTACCTAACAATTCTTAACTGGGTGCTGAATCCCACAAAAACTTGAATGAATAAATGAATCGAAGGACAGCACTCTTCAGATTTCTTCCTTGTTTATTCGCCCACCCTTCGCTTCATTTAATCACTTCACAGATTCAAAACTGGTCCAAGCGTTGTAATAAGAGGATACAGTCAGGCCAGATACATGGCCCAGCTATGATTATCCAAAGCTTTGGAACCAGCTTCCAGATGATGTAGAACATGCACCCACTATTGATAGCTTTAAATCTAGACTCAAGACAAAGCTGTTCTCAGATGCTTTCCCCTAGCTTGAATTACATATCATTCTTATTTTTAATTTTTGTCTATTTTATTTATTTATTTTTACCATATGTGTTATCTTAATGTTTTAAATGTTCTTTGACTCTAATTTCTTTCTTTATTTCTTTCTTCCCTGTTTCCTTTCTTTTTGCATTTATTTATTTTTGTGAAGCAGATTGAGTTGCACCTGTGTATGAAATGCGCTATACAGATAAACTTGCCTTGCCTTGCCTCTTTGGTGCGAGTCTAGACCAACCTGCCAGGCAAAAAGCTGATCGGGTTTGGTGGTATACTTTACTAGGCTACCGTTCTTCTCCAGACCAGTGCACTCTAGCAGCCCTGTACCAAACTATGTTAATAGTTGTGTGAATAATGGGTGTACTGTATTGAAATTCTGGTACCAAGGCCTACTCATTATGTGTATTTGTCTGGGCCCATTCCGTGCTACCTGTGACGCAGCACAA
>NC_085874.1:35858055-35860555 GCF_034702125.1 Engraulis encrasicolus
CACACTGATTCAGACATTTCGACATGTTGTAATTTCATTTTTGATGGCAAAATGATTGCCATTTGTGGTTACACCCACGAAACACACATATTGCCTACAGGACAAAGTGTGTTGCACTTGGCAAGCCGTAAAGAAACGCTGCAGTCCCTCATACTGATTTCAGGTGTGAACAGGGTTTTGTTTCAGCAAGATCACATTTTTTGAAGTCACGCTCAGCAGCTTGTAGGCAAATTCACTGTTACCTAATTGGCCCGACCACAGCTTGTAAGCCAGAACTGACAAGATGGTGTACTGTAGCATTCTTGATCTGGAGTAGGATTGCCCTGCCGGGACTCGAACCCAGACCTTGGGGAGGAACTGCTACACCAAAGAGACAGATTTTTACAGATTCTAAGGGCCCAAGCACTGACAGCAGTGACAGGGGCCCTTAAGGGCCCCAAAATTCGAATATTTCATGGGGTCCTAGCGGTGCCCCTGGTTCCAGATAGCAAGGCAAGGCAAGGCAAGTTTATTTGTATAGCGCATTTCATACACAGGTGCAACTCAATGTGCTTCACAAAATTAACAAATGCAAAAAGAAAGGAAACAGGGAAGAAAGAAGGAAATAAATTAGAGTCAAAGAACATTTCAAACATTAAGATAAAACATGGTAAAAACAATAAATAAATACATAAACATAAAAATTAAAAAATAAGAATGATATGTAATGATTTATAATTTAAGCTAGGGGAAAGCATCTGAGAACAGCTTTGTATTGAGTCTAGATTTAAGGCTATCAATAGTGGGTGCATTTTTTTTTACGTCATCTGGAAGCTGGTTCCAAAGCTTTGAAGCATAGAAGCTAAAGTCTGCCTCTCCACACTTTGTTTTGACTTTTGTAATCACCAGCAAGTTCTTCTCCGTTGAGCTTAGTGATGTGGTTGGTGCATACAGCTGAAACATATCCAGTAGATATGTGGGTCTCATTCCATTTAATGATTTAAACAGAAGAAGCATTGCCTTAAAATCAATTCTGTAGCTTACTGGGATCTTAAAATTGGAGTAATGTGGTCGAACTTCCTTGTTTTTGTGAGAACCCTTGCTGCTGCTTTTTGCACAAGTTGAAGCTGTTCGATGGTCTTTTTGGCCAGAGGGTGTAGTTTGCCTGGTGAGACTACCTTCAGAAGTGGAAATTGCAGTGTGACAGGTTGTACCGTATGAAAATAATAACTGAGTCAGGGAATTTTTGATTATTCTGCGATGCCATCATAGATTTTGAGATAAAGAGGGGATCATAGGCCTATAGCATCATCATAGGCCTAGTCACAATTGCAATCAGTGGTGGAAGAATTGCACACCGGGCCCCAGAGCAAAACACTGATAGGGCCCCCCATACAGCCTGCCAAGGTCACAATCGGACCCCCACTATCAATACGGGAGGGGCCTGGGCCCAGAGGCAAATGCCCTGCACGCCCCTCCTATAGCTCCGCCCCTGATTGCAATGCATGTCACAGTATGTTCAATGAAAAAAGGATGTATGGTGTGTGGTGATTCTTCTTTGTATTGTAGGCCTATATATGTATGTCATATATAGCCTATATATTTTATCTTTGTACATGTTTGAAAGTCATTCTCTTCCATCGGCGTGAGTGACACAGACACAGTCATAATGTTGCTATACTGTAGTTACATGGCCTTACAACCTCCGATAACTACCCTCATCTCTATAAAAAGTGAAATCAAATTTCCAAATATTTGCTTTGGTTACACCCTTCTTGCCTAGTCAGCCCACATAAATCTCACAAAATATCCATCAAATTATCGTCTGTGGTGGTCCATTCAAATTAAATTATAATTATGGCTTCATAAAGCGCCTATGCTGCGATGTGTAGGCCTATATTTGCTATAGGTGTGGTATTAAGCAATGCAGTATGTGTACTACTATACAATGTGATCTTAGGTCTACAACATAGTCCTACTATATAGGTATGTGTATCTACACTTGTACTATGTCCTTCCTGCTGCATCTCAGCCGCATGTAAACACAAATAGACACAAACAGACAAAACACACATGCACAAAACACACATGCGTTTTGTACATGTGTTCTGTCTATTTGTGTCTATTTGTGTTTGTATTCTGTTTTTATTCTGTGAGACCAAAGGCAATTTTCATGCTGGCATGACAATAAAGTCTATTCTATTCTATTCTATTCTATTCTATTCTATTCTATTCTATTCTATTCTATTCTATGCAGCCAAGTGTACAGGATGAGTTGTTGACCTCAAAGGGCTCGGGTCCTCAGGTGCCTCAGGGACAGCTAAGGTGGGTCCTACCAGATGTGATGTGGCCTCTTCACAGCTGCTTGAGTAAAATAAAAATAAAAAAAGAGATATTCAACAGCAAAAGGAGAGGAAGACCCAGAAGATGTAGGGAGTGGTCAGTCTCACAGGAGTTGCCTTTTTTTGTTTTTCCGTTTGAAAGGATCCTCTGATGTTTCCTCCCGTGATTGGATTAGCTG
>NC_085874.1:35868055-35880555 GCF_034702125.1 Engraulis encrasicolus
ACAAAAAAAATAATTCTTCCAAGTACCACCAGAGATGTCTCAAGTACCACCAGTGGTACACATACCACCAGTTTGAGCACCACTGGTCTAGAAGGCTGTGCCTTCAGAAGGCATGGTATTATCTCTATCATTTGTCCATCCTTGCCTCCAAGAAAATCCTTCAAAGACAGTTTCTGCTCATCTCGAAAGAGTCAATATAGTCTATAATCTATCCTGTGACTTATCAATGTGAGCTGCCAATGATATTGAAACAATGATGCTTCAACAGTTTTCTGACTCAAGATATTTTCAGGCTTCCAGACCTATGTGTGTAGTGTAGTTCCGCTTAGCTCCACCAGGGCGCTCCGGAGCTATACACACACATACATGCAGGTCGGGTGAGAACCAGGCCAGGGCAGTGCTTCACACCCCTCTTTTACAACACATACGTCTGCCCTTCATGCCAGCATCTCAATGCCAATGCATGGCAATGTCCTACTCTCCCTGCCCGGGCCAGAATGGAAGCTTTGGCACAAACACACAGTATGTGAGGATTGGCTGTGTTTTAGTAGGGCTTTATAATAGCAATGTCAACATCATAATTAGTGCCCCTCTTCTCTTGTACACCCCCCACTTTTACAACACATACGTCTGCCCCTTCATGCCAGCATCTCAATGCCAATGCATGGCAATGAACTACTCTCCCTGCCCAGGCCAGAATGAAAGCTTGGGCACAAATACACAGTATGGGGGGTGGAGGGGTAGGTAAGGCGTTAGCTGTGTTTTAGTAGGGCTTTATAATAGCAATGTCAATATCATAATTAGTGCCCCTCTTCTCTCATACAACCCCACCTCACATACACATACGGCCACCCCTCATGCCAGTGTCTCAATGCCAACTCATGGCAATGTCCTACTCTTCCTGCCCGGGCCAGAATGGAAGCTTTGGCCCAAGCACATAGTAAGTGGGGGTTGGCTGTGTTTTAGTAGGGCTTCATAACAGCAATGTCAACATCATAATTAGTGCCCCTCTTCTCTTATACCAGGGCTCTCAAGTCTCACTCTTTGAGAGTGTGACACGCGCATCTGAGCGAGTTCACACTCTCACACACCACACATGGTATTTCACACTCTGAAGTTTTGATAACTTATCCAATTGGCGCACATTAATTCATCCAACCTATCCACAGACGCGTCAGAAATTGGTAATAGCGCTTCTATGTTCAGACTAGTTACCACGCTATTCAACCAATCAGAAAATAGATTGTTCGGTTGTTGGGCAGATCAGAGCAGTGGATCAGAGTTTCATCCAATAGTGTGCGCAGCAGAGTTCAAAGAGAACTGTAAAATTCACGAATAGCAAGTAGGCCAACTGGAGACGCAGGAGCCAGGACTATCAGGTGATAACTTAATACAGGTGAAAATATGAGTCTTGTTTTAGTTAGGCTACTGTTTGTACTCCTTATGCCAATATTTCCAGCCCACAGGGACGTTAAAAGAGAGCAAAATGGTTAACAGAATTGGAACCCCATTAAACAGTGTAGGTATTTCGCAGGGGGGCTTTTCAGATGGTTTTGCCCCGGGCATGGCAGAAGCTTTCAGCGGCCTTGCACACGGCCACCCCTCATGCCAGCGGCTCCCTGCCAACACATGGCATTGGCCCACTAGTCCCCCCATCACAGTGAAGACTTTCTGGCAGTGTTGCCAGATTGGGCGGGTGCCCACCCAATTGGGCTACTTTGCATGAGCATCTGCGGGTAAAAATCTGAAAAATTGGCCATTTGGCGTTTATTCAGCCGTTTAGGGCCCATAGAGGTCAATGTAATTTGTTGAATTTGGGCGAAATTTAGCACATTTTGGCGGTTTTTGAGAAGCTTTTGGGCGGGATTTGGTCAGACACATCTGACAACACTGCTTTCTGGAGCTGAGCTCTTCTCTTGGCCAGGCAACTGGCCTCGATGTAAGACCTCAGGCAGAGACAGACAGGGAACATGAAAAGGCACAGTAGGGCTGGGCGGTTCTGGAAAAAATGCGTATCACGGTTTTCTTGATGAAAATTAATATCACGGTTCTCTGCATGATTTTTTTTTCATAAGCGGCGATTTTCCCCTACATCTCAATGTTTCTGAAGAAAAGGCTGAAATTAAATTTAAAAATGAGATAAAATCTTGAATTTTAATATTACTCTCCATTTCTATTTTAATGACTTTTTTGGGATAAAATCTTAAAAAAAACCTTCTCTCATCAAAAAGTGAACCTTGTGTAGGTGAAAACCGTTATCACGTTCTTTTTAACGGTATACCGCCCAGCCCTAAGGCACAGACACAGACACAGAGGCAGACAGGGAGAGAGACAGAGACAAAGATAGACTCAGACACACAGACAGACAGACACAGACATAGCTGGGTCAAAGACATTTGTTTACTGTAGGCTCAGACGTCAGGCAGCGCAACCGCATCGAATGCACATAAATTAATTAGTAATTGGTAGTTAATATATATTGTCCTACTGGAGATATTGAGATATTGTTTCTCCAGTTAAACCTCAGACTTCTGTTGTTAAATTTCGGCTTTAATACACTTTGTCACACAAGCCTTGTGTGCGCCTCCTTTTTTCCTATTATCTAGTTGATATGCTACAATGACTATGCTTGCCAGATAGTCCACTGACAACAAACAAAAAGCCCATACTGTGGCACTGGTACTGGCTGCTGTTGCACCACCCTGACGTGTGCTACTGCTGAAACGTCACAGGCGCAGACACAGATAGCGCATTCAGGCCGACTGAGAACTGTGCCGGTGCCCGTTCCCGAACCTAATTGCGAACCGGCCGCCGTGTTCACGCCACACATTTTAGCGTTCGCGAACCGGAAAGGTGGTTCGCAATGCAAACCGCAACGCAATAGGTTTTTCTCTGCGAACCGTGTTGACAGCGTGGCCGTCAGCAGGTTCATCCGGGTAACAGTCACGTGCGAAAAAGTTCAGAGCCCGGTATGAACACGGGCGGTTCGCAGATAAGCACTTTACTGCCGAACGTAACTGGTGTGGGCACCAGCACCGGCTCCGTTGAAAGCCCTAACTGAGACAGAGACAGAGACACACAGGGACAGAGACAGAGACAGTGGTGGGAAGGGAAGGGAAGGGAAGGGGGGTAGAGATGGAGTAGTGGATGGTGGAGAAAGGCAGGAAAAAAACGAGTGATGGCTGTGGATGTAGAGAGGGATGGGGCAGCAGGAAGAGATTTGTGGCATGGCTAGACACACGCACACACTCTCTCTTTCTCTCTCTCACGTGCACTCACTGTTCATAGAACACACACACACACACACACACACACACACACACACACACACACACACACACACACACACACACATGCACTCGCACACACGCAAACGGTATGGATGAAGGGATGAGGGGGAGGGGGCTGGGACATCAGGAAGAGAGAGGGCTATGGGGGTCTCTCTCTCGCACCAGGAGGCCGACTACACAATCAATACAGTGCTAAAGATAACCCAAGGAGAGGAAGGGGCTAAACCTGGATACCTAATTGTTTGACCGTGTGTGTGTGTGCGTGTGTGTTTTTTTCTGTGTGTGTGTGCATGCGTGTGTGTACGTGTGTGTATGTGTGTGTGTGTGTCAGCCCTCCAACAGGGCATTAACGGCCCCGCGTTGGCACCATCTTCAGAGGAGGCTGCCATCAGGCGTATACCAAAGAAGAGAAGAAGTATAGGAGAGAAAGATATCCCAAACTTTGCCCATCCAATTACAAAGGAGTGTGCTCAAATTCGGTCTCCTAAGGGTGAGTTGTCCCCTCCTTCTTCTCTTTCTGTGGTGTTTGCCCAAGATGTGTGTTACCACCATCTACAGCGCTGAGGGAACTCATAGGGTTTTCACACCTGGGGCCTCATGTACGAAGCTCACTTATGGACAAAAAAAGTTGTTTTCCACGGCCACGTTCAGATGTACTGAAACAGATTTTTCGTACAACCGTTTTTTGGTCATCATTTTATTGTCGTCAGGGGAAAAACAATCGTTAACGATAATTATGACAAAAATATTTCATCACGAAATTAACACTGGTCTGCTGCTTTACGTATTTGCCAAGAGCAGCGAAATAAGCACGAGATTGGCAAATTTGTTGCAAATTGAGCCCAGACCTAGCCTGGAGATCCAGACCCATACAGCAAAAAGCTGTACAAGTAAGCTCGGAGAGAGTGTGGGCGGGATAAATGGTTGTCTATCAAAATGCCTTGGCACTCAACGCCACGCAATAGGATGGTGGAACAACCAATCCCCACACACTTCTGTGTAACGTCACAGCTGTCTTTCAGAACGTACACGCGACACACCCCTTTGTAGGAGAAGCGGCAACTTCGAGCCGTCATTGGAGTGAATGCGTGTGATCACCTCAGCCACAAACAAGTTTCCTAATAAATCGTGTTCAAAAATGCCTCATTTTCAACCACATGGCCCTCCTTGATCAACCAGCGAAATGTTGAGCAATTTGGGGCTTGTTAAATGGTTGTATTTATGATTGTTGTCAACATGGCATGTTCGGTGTTAGCTAGTTAGCTGTATACCCATAACTAATACACAGCTGGATACCTAGCTCTGTGTAATTGATGACAGGTTGGCTAGCCGCTAGCTCGGTAGACTAGGTGTCATTCCCATCTATTTAGTAAGCTACTTAAAGACTTTCAAAGCTCCCAAATGTCTTGTTTTTAATGACATGGATCTTATTAGAATTTGGGACAGGCATATAATGGCTGGATACCTAGCTCTGTGTTATTGACGACAGGTTGGCTAGCCACTAGCTTGGTAGACTAGGTGTCATTCCCATCTATTTAGTAAGCTACTCAAAGACTTTCAAAGCTCCCAAATGTCTCGTTTTTAATGGCATGTGTCTTATTAGAAATTGGGGCAGCAATTTCATTCTACACGTACAATAGTGGTCTGATAATAGCGTGTGACTATCTGGTTCTGTAAAATGCTCAAATTAGCTTACCGAGCTAGCTTAAAACATCGAATGATCAAATGGTAATGTGTTGTGATCTATTTGTGTCCGATAAGTTCATGGTGTATTTTTACATCAATCCATGTCAGCCACGAAATGTATTATCATCCAGGCTTTTTAAATTAAGTAAACACTTTTCAGCTGTACGTAGCACGGACGGCCACCATGTTTCTTCTTAGAAAGTTTCCTGTGTTTACTAGGTAGCCCGGCCCTCTCGCGATTTGATTGGCCCTGTCATCTGATAACTTTCAGCCTCCCAAAACGACCGGGGTCCGCTGGACTGCCCCCGGGAGCAAATTCAATTTGCGGTCGCTAGGGGCGTCTAGATTTCTAGGCTAGCCCAGACCAAAACCATCCCTGAACCTAACCTGTCACAAGGCATTGTAGAGCTACGCGTTAACTTTCAAAGGCGTAGTGCACAAAAGTGATATCTTACTTACTTGTCGTAATGCCATGTTGCACTGGGGAGGGCCCAGGCCATTAAAGAGCCACCTGCCATTTTGTTCATGGAAAATGTGTAATTATGACAGATGTACAGAATATACACATTGTGATAGAGGAAGACATATAGAGTATGAGTGAGGGGGTACAAGAAAAAGTCTTAGGGGGTACGCAAGACAAAAAGGTTGAGAACTGCTGCATTAGGCTAAAGCTGTAGTTTAGTCTACTCTCTACTCTAGTCTACTCTACTCTACTCTACTCTACTCCACTCTAGTCAAATCTAATCTACTCTACTCTACACTACTCTACTCTACTCTACTCTACTCTACACTACTCTACACTACACTACACTACTCTACACTACACTACTCTACTCTACACTACTCTACTCTACTCTACTCTACTCTACACTACTTTACTCTACTCTACACTACACTACTCTTCTCTACTCTACTCTAGTCTACTCTACTTACCGACCTTCACCTGACCTCCGTGCCACAGTCTAAGTCAGAGTGACATTTGTGCATTCCGCAGCTCTCAGCACCACCACCCTCACACTCGCCAAACACCCACTAAATCACTCTGCGAAATGTGGACCAAGTCATCCGGAGCTTCAGCATCATGGGGCTGAGAAATGGTGCTTGTCAAGGAGGTTCAGGAAAGTCGACGGGGGCAAAGAGGTAAACTGCAGCGGGCCCAGGAAGTAGTAGGGCCCAAAATTGGGTCAACTTAAGGAAGAAAAAATTGTGTCCTCATTACATTGCACGTATTGAGAAGGGGGCCCTTTTATATGACTTTGTCCTGGGCCCGGCCAAAAGCTGTCAGCGGCAGCGGCCCTGAGGGGGTTCATTCATCATTTCGCATTGCGTAATTGCGTCTAACCATCAACAGATTCGAGAGTCAGCCATGTTTGAACCCCCCCCCCCCCCCCACCCTGTCGATCTTAGTCACTGTAAGTCATTTGTCATTATTTTGGCTCAGTGCACAACACAACAGCAAGGCTGCACACAGGGTTGGACTGGCCATCTGGCATAGCTGGCATTTCGCGGTGGGCCCTGCACCCTTGTGGGCCCCACACCCTTGTGGGCCCCTATTTTCAAGAATGTTAACCAAAAAAAAAAAAAAAAGGAATAAAAAGGCCACGAGGCTGCAGGGCACTGGTGAGTCAGTTCTGCGCCGCTAATTATGAGGGGACCCTTTGAGTCAAAAGTGCCCGGGCCCTATTTCTCCCCCATTCCATCCCTGGCTACACACAGTAACAGAGAACAACATGATTTAAAAAAAAAAAAAAAAAATTAAATCGGATAGCATGTCTTTTTTCAAAATGGTTTTCCTTTGCATATCGAAGCGAAACAGATTCAGGAATGTCCAGACAGGCAAATTCACTCATCCATGTTTCAGAATGGTCACCTGCTGAGATGTGAGATTGCATCCATATTCCAAGATGCATTCACCCAAACATCCATCTTTTCACAAGTCATTTAAATTCTTTATTTGGATATCTGTTTGTGCGTGTGTGCAGGAGTGTGTGTGTGTGTGTGTGTTTGTGTGTGTGTGTGTGTGTGTGTGTGTGTGTGTGTGTGTGTGTGTGTGTGTGTGTGTGTGTGTGTGTGTGTGTGTGTGTGTGTGTGTGTGTGTGTGTGTGTGTGTGCATGTGCATGCTCTGTGCATATGCCTAATAGTCAGTCTTGCTCATGGATGAGAACCTTGTTCAGTATATCCAGCTGTCATCTTCTGTCTTGTTTTGATTTATTGTCATAACTACATATAGCCAACTTCTTTTGCAGATAAATGTAGTTGGTGCATCCTCTGGGGTTAATTATAGCCGTTTATAACATTTGCAACGTTTGAAGACTGACTTCCAAACTGCGGTCTACATTCCATTTCCATTACATTACATTGAATGACACATCTACCCAAAGCTGACTGACTTTGACTTATTTTAGGCACAGGGTATTGGTCCCAGTCCATCAACAGGGACTATACTGCACCACCCACTTTATTTCCCATGATTAAAAGGACTGCTAACAGTAACAGTTGCTAGTGTTAAATCAGGGATGGGCAACTGGAGGACCGGGGCCCGCCTCCTCACTCAGTGTGGCTCCTAGATAAAATATAGAGCTCTGGCAAAAATTGAGAGACCATACTAGACCTCAGGTTATACCTTTTTTGGTGCCCTCCAATGATGCTAAAAAAAAACAGTGACTATGACAAGGTTTTATGGTAACACTTTATTTTAGGGATACATCTATTAGCACTAATACATACAATGTACCTGTATAAGTAACTTGTAAGGCATGTACAAAGCAAAATCAAACATTTGTTAGGCATGTATTCGCAAATGTCTTGTTCATGCACAATAAGGGATTTATTACCAATTTAACCTTAGTAAGGACCTAGTAGGCCTTAGCATTTGCTTAGTACATGCCTTACTGGTACTTATGTAGGCATTAACATAGTATATATTAGTGCTAATAGATGTATCCCTAAAATAAAGTGTTACCGGTTTGGGTAATTCTGTTTTTTTTCTTGTTTTATATAAGATTATTTCTTAGTAAATCTTACTAATACTGAAAAATTAAACAATTCTTCAGCGGTGTGATTGGAAAAGCATACAGGTCATGTAAGGTGCAAGACAGGACCAGCTCCAGTGATGGACTAATAACAGTAAAGTGATAATAATAAATAATAACTGAGCATTTAACATGCCAAGATGATAAGTAAATGATTTTGGACGAACAGATGTGTAGCTCTCGGGTAGCCCTTGGGTAGCCCTCAGATCCAGAAAGGCTGGGGACCCCTGGGCTGTACTGGGGGAGAAATAGGGCCTTGGCAATTTTGGCTTAACCCCCCCACCCCTCATCATTAGCGGCGCAGAACTGACTCGCCGGTGGGCCCCGCACATTTCTGAAAATAGGGGCCCACAAGGGTGTGGGGCCCACCAGGAAATGCCCGTTATGCCAGATGACCAGTCCAGCCCTGAACCCCTGGGCTAGTAACCTCCATCATAATAATGGCAATTACAACACCACTATTCTATAGGCTCGTGATGAACTAGGCAGCTGGTTGCCTTGCTTACGGCAGGATTCCTTTTTGAGAAATGGTTGTCGAGGAGATGCTTCTTATTAGTCTGTCGCAGATTTACGAGAGGACACGAGAGGACAAGATATGAGATTTTATTTGCATGAAGATCCTCTACCAACTTCTCACCCCTGAAGACATGACTTTGAGAGGAACATGAGGACTTTTTTTTCTTCTTCCTGTGTTAGCACGCTTTTCTGAAGTATGCTCTCGATATCCTTCAGCTAAGGTGTGGTTGGTTTAGATGAGGAGTCAATGACAGTTCAACGGGGGGACAAACGGGTGAGTTGTCCTGGGCCCAGAGGGAGCGAGGGGACCGAAAATTGGGTCTTCATTACATTGTATGTATTGAGAGAGGGGGGCCCTTACAAACTATTTTGCCATGGGCCTGGACGTTGACCTGGGCCCCCCTACCACACAGGTCTACATTCTCTGTCTTTGTGATTAACATTTTCTACTGACTAGACAGAAGTAAATGTGTCTGGTATAAAACATAAAAACTATATAATACAGCAGTGAAAGTTAGCTCATACAATAACACACACAATTTGAAAGGAAAAGGATGTAGCAATACAAATTAAGATACAGACAATGACAACGTTTCAGACAGGGTCTTCCACTACAATGTCCCATGAGGAGATGGTGTGGGGACAGGTCTACATTCTTGACTATGTAAGTGTGATTCAAACAACATGACAGACGAAGGACTAGAAGAAAAAACTTAAAAGAGTTCAATGAGAGCAACTTGCAAAAGCTTGGATGCCTCCTCTTATGCGTATTATGTCGCCTATCTTCGAAGGAAGGGGGAACTCAGGGAAGGAACATTATCTATCCATGAGATTTTAGAAAGCGTAATGAAGTTAAAGTCAGCCAGACATGTAAAACTTTTGATCTAGGTTATGTCACACCTCCAAAACATCATCTGTTTTAAAGCAAGAAAAAAGTAAAAGGGTTCAGCGAGAGCAACTTGCAAAAGTTTGGATGCCTCCCCTTATTATGTGTATTATGTCCCCTATCTTCGAAGGAAGGGGGAACTCGGGGGAAGTAAGTAACATTATCCATGAGATCTTAGAAAGCGTAATGAAGTTAAAGTGAGCCAGTGCTTTGCAGGCCTAAATAGATTAATGTTCGAACAAGTCCGTCTGAGCGTTGGCACGATGTGCGGGGGCCCTTTATTAGGCTCCCTGTACACGAGACAATTTGTCTGTCGCACGCATTTCCTGCAGAGACCCCTGAGACTTTCCTTGAGAAACTAACTAAAAAAAACTATTAACGCTTCTTTTTTTTAGTGAGAATTTGTAATGTAATAAGAGTTTCCCTGAAATGGAACCAGTCAGGCAGGGCTCAGCAACAAATCCCTATGAGCACAGGGCTGCTGACAGCTTTACACAGGCCCAGGATAAAATCATCTGTAAGGGCCCCCCTCTCAATACATACAGTACAATCAGGGCTTTGAATTGCCTTTTTCAATCACCCGCCAACATGGCTAGAAGATGTTAATATTACTAGCCAAACATAAACTCACTAATGGGTTAAAGTGGCTAAGTGCTAAGTTTTCTTTCCTACCAGCCACACTGAATTTTCACCAGCATTTGGCCGGTTGGTTGGTACGTGTTAAGTTAGAGCCCTGCATACAATGTAATGAGGACCCATTTCTGGGCCCCCTGGTCTCCCTGGGCCCAGGACAACTGATCGGTTTGTCCACCCCCCCTGTCAGTGGGCCTCTACCTGCCTGCCTGCGACACAAATTACCCTACAGAGAGCGGCCTACTCTGCTACTGCCACTGCTGATGCTGTGTATTTGGGAGATGTATGATGTTCATTACTGTATGTCTTAGAGTTCTTATAGTTTTCATCCATGCATTCATCTTCCCAATCCACGAATCTTATAGTTTCTTTTATATCAGACATGTAAAAGTTTTTTATCTTATCTTGACAGGTAGTTCAGACCTCCACAACATCAGCTGTTTTAACCCATTGTGTCCTGGAGACACATATACGCTGCATTCAGGATCTTGAGATTTGAGCTGTTTTATTAAAAATGTGGGTAAGTTAGAGCTGAAAGAACATATTTTAAGGCAAAACAAGGGTCCTAGCTTTTAAATGTAACTCATTTCAGGTTTGTATGTGCTTCAGAGGCTGAGATATTTAGGATTTAATAGGCAGAGGGCACCCTTTCCCAAAAAGGGCTTATGACAAAATGGGTTAAAGCACGTGACACTTCAACATCCATGTGACCCTCTGATGAAGACGGAAAGTCTCACTGTCGAAGCATGTCAGGTGAAAGATAGAAACGTTTACGTGTCTGGTACAAAAGAAACTTTAAGATTTGTGGATTTGGAAGATGAATACATGCAGGGAAGCCGACAGAGGTGGACAAAGGGGGCAGGTGTCCCGTGTCCAGGGAGAGAGGGGCCCCAAAAGTGTGTTTTCATTAGGCATTATACATATTGGAGGCCTGGCAAAGGCTGTCGGAGGCCCTGAATACATTTACTGTGTGTGTGTGTGTGTGAGTGTGTGTGTGTGTGTGTGTGTGTGTGTGTGTGTGTGTGTGTGTGTGTGTGTGTGTGTGTGTGTGTGTGTGTGTGTGTGTGTGTGTGTGTGTGTGTGTGTGTGTGTGTGTGTGTGTGTGTGTGTGTGTGTGTGTGTGTGTGTAGTATGCATGTGCATGTATGCATTTTTACAATGCAGCTTTGGGAAATGGGAATAGTTCTTCAGCTGAGTCCTTGCCATCGTGTGTCGTAAATCACTTCGAACCAAAACTTTTCCCCATTTGACTCTAAGTCCTATTCTCCTTCTCTCTCTTTCTTACTCTCTGATTCCCTCTCTCTCTCTCTCTCTCTCTCTCTCTCTCTCTCTCTCTCTCTCTCTCTCTCTCTCACACACACACCAACCACCAACCGTATTGTTTTGGGCTGTCTCCAGTCTATCAAAGGACCCTGAGAGTCTGCTTGTCATTGTTCAAGTTCCCCCTGCTTCTGTTTGCATTGGGAACACGTAACTCAACCCCCCCGCACCCCTCACACACACAAACACACACACAGACACACACTCACACGGGACACATAAATACACACAAATACATACACAAATCACACACACACACACACTCACACGGGACACATAAATACACACCAATACATACAGTACACAAATCACTCACACACACACACACACACACACACACACACACACGCGCACACACACACACACACACACACACACTCACACACACACACACACACACACACACACGCGCACACACACACACACACACACACACACACACACACACACACACACACACCTCTTCACCACCACCACCACACCCTTTTTTTCTCATTCTTGTCGCACCCTCCTGGGCTCCCCCTTGACTGATTATAGAAAGCCCGGCCATGTACCGTCATGGCCGGGGAAACAATGACATTTCCACCATAGGAACTCAGGCTTCCTGTCGATAAGGAACAAGCCTCCGCGGGCCAAGCCATGTTTGTGCACATTTGTTTCGACGGGGCGAGTGAAAACAACGACGACGAGCGAACAGTTTATAGAGGACAAGCGGTGGTCAAGGAGTGGAGTGGAGTTGGGGCAGCTGTGTGTGTGTGTGTGTGTGTGTGTGTGTGTGTGTGTGTGTGTGTGTGTGTGTGTGTGTGTGTGTGTGTGTGTGTGTGTGTGTGTGATTTCTGTATGTATTTGTGTGTAGTTTTGCACCCTGTGTGTGTGTGTGATTTGTGTATGTATTTGTGTGCATTTTTGCACCGTGTGTGTGTGTGTGTGTGTGTGTGTGTGTGTGTGTGTGTGTGTGTGTGTGTGTGTGTGTGTGTGTGTGTGATTTGTGTATGTATTTGTGTGTATTTGTGCACCTTGTGTGTGTGTGTGTGTGTGTGTGTGTGTGTGTGTGTGTGTGTGTGTGTGTGTGTGTGTGTGTGTGTGTGATTTGTGTATGTATTTGTGTGTATTTGTGCACCTTGTGTGTGTGTGTG
>NC_085874.1:35888055-35890555 GCF_034702125.1 Engraulis encrasicolus
GGGGAGTGGGGTGCGGGGGGGTGTTAGGGTTGATAATGGGGGCATACAATTGCACTCATATCCCCCCCACACACACACACACCCTCTCGTACGCTACCCGCACTCCCCAAGTACAAGTGGCCTACTACTCTCATCCATGTCTGTTCGACATGCACACACGTATGCACCCACACACACACACACACACAAACACACAAACACACACGCACGCACGCACGCACGCACGCACGCACGCGCGCACGCACGCACGCACGCACGCACAAACACACACGCACGCGCGCGTCATAAAGCCGTCGTCTCACCGCCTATCCCCACTAATCAGAAATGCATGGCTCTGCTGGCTGACTTATCTTGCTTTTGCTTGCACGTCCATCTACTGTCCAACGGCTGCAGCTAAGCAAAGCAGAGCATATAAAACCACAACACACACTGTATAGCCTCTAAGCCTCCCAACCCTGTTCGACTCGTATACTCCCTAATCCTTTTTGGTACACCATGAGTACCCGTACCCCCCTCACTCATACTCTATACCTCTTCCTCTATCCCAGTATGAATATGGTGCATATATTTGTTATTACCTCCGCCAAGGAGGCTATGTTTACCTCCGCCAAGGAGGTTGGTTTGTCTGTCTGTCTGTCTGTCTGTCTGTCTGTCTGTTTGTTTGTTTGTTTGTTTGTTTGTTTGTTTGTCAGCAGCATAACTCAAAAACTAATCAACGGAATTTGACAAAACTTTCTGGAGTTGTTGCTAATGGCCCAAGGAACAAGTGATTAAATTCTGGTGGTGATCCGGATCACGGACCGGAACCAGGACTTTTGGAAAGATTCTATCAGCAGGATAACTCAAAAACTAATCAACTGATTTGGACAAAACTTTGTGGAGTTGTTAGTAATGACCCAAGGCACAAGTGAATAAATTCTGGTGGTGATCCGGATCACAAACCACAGCCAGGAATTTTTAAACGATTCTTCACCATTGCTGGCCTATATATCTAGATGCCCCTAGTGACCAGAAATTGAATCGCGGGGACTCAACAAAAAGAAGGCAGAAAGACTTAGGGTGTAACATAGTCAAATGTTCTATCAAGCAGCTTCCTTGGCGGAGGTCTGCGCTCTAGTGCTTCTAGTTTCGGTTGTGTTGATTTGTTTGTCTGTCTGTTTGTCAGTAGGATAACTCAAAAAGTTGGATGAAACTTTGTGGGGTTGATGGAAATTATCAAAAGAACAACTGATTACATTTTGGTGGTGATCCGGACCGCGATCCGGAACCAGGATTTTTCAAAAGATTCTTTGTTATTGTTAGCCTAGAAATCTAGACGTCTGAGTGCCTTTCTAGTCATTGATATTTTTCCACGTGCCCCCTGCAGTGTGTACTTGTACCCCTAGTGGTACTGTAGACGTATCACTGGTTGGGAATCACTGCTCTGCAACAGACACAGATGCAGCAGCCAGCCGCTGTACTATACAGGCAGTGTTGGGCAAGCTATTGTAAAATGTAGTGAGCTAAGCTATCAGCTACTCAACCATAAATTAAGCTTCACTACACTAAAGCTACCACCATCAGAAATGTAGTCAGCTAAGCTACAAAAATGTGCAGAAATGTAGTTCACTACATCAGAAGCTACATTGTCCCGACATAATGTCAGCTTGATTTAAAATAACAGATAAATTAATTAAATAAATTAAAAAAAACTTTATTGATCTCATTATACTTTATAGATATTTATTATACATTCAGTATAATAAATACTTTAAATATCATTATAGGCCACAGGCCTATAGGGTGACCCCAATAAGTCCAAGGGGGGACATGGATATGTTTCTGAGGGACAGTATGGGGCACTCCCCCCCACCCCCACACACACACACACTTATACCTACTGTAGTATGTTTATTAATAATACAACACTTAGGGTGCACCTGGCTCCCGCTGCTCACAACAGCCCCGTCACGACCAGACAAGCAAACGCCGCCAATGACAACTTTGTGACTATGGTAGTACCTTCAGTTAAGGTCAGTAACCTAAAAGTGCATGCATTGATATTGAATGCCATTGAAATCTCTCTTGAGTGGGTCCTTCTTCAATGGTTTGAAGAGAAGGGCCCTAAGTCCCTTGCATACCTTGAAACGTCCCTGAGCTCTCACAGAACACAGACAGCCAAGACAGGACAGGACGGGAGAGGACAGACAGGACAGCGGTGGGTGCTTTAGTGCCATGTGTCGTGCCTAGTCGCCACAGAATCTCCCTGGGAACAGCACGCATGACCTTGGTTTTGTTAGCACCCCCCCACCCCCCCCAGCCATATCTGTAAAGCTATGGGGACAAACGTGTGACATTTATGGCGGATGGGTGGGTGCAATGGCAGAACAATTACATACAGGGCCCCAGGGCAACACACTGATAGCCCCCCTCCATACGGCCTGCCAAGGGTCGCAATAGGGCCCCCTTATCCAATACAGGTGGGCCCAAGGGTCCAAATGCCCTACTTGCCCCACCTATA
>NC_085874.1:35898055-35900555 GCF_034702125.1 Engraulis encrasicolus
TGCACACATCCACAAAGCAGGGGTGCATTTCTGGAAAGCGTAGTAGCTGACTATGTTAGCTACTTTGTTGGTTGCAATGCAATTTCCCATTGGCAACTACCGAAGTTGCTAACTGCTAACAACTATGCTTTCCAGAAATGCACCCCTGTTATGCAGGTGCCAGAGAAGATCCCACTGTTGGATCGAAATGTTGCCGTTTATAAAAATGAAATAAAGTTTATATTTCTGGAGCTGATGCCCAGTGTGGGCACCACTTCATCAAACTGCACAACATAAAAATTATAACGGGGGCCGGACAAGACTAACCTGGTTCTCATGCGATCTGGAACATTGTCAATCGCTTAGCTCTGGAAAGGCCTGGGTGTGTTCAAAACAGCTCGAACCTGATTGGAGAATTCACGTGGCTTTATTTGAATCACGTACTACTTCAACCACTGACTTATACATACCCCGGCCCGCGATCCCGCCCCGCGATTCTGATTGGACAGGCTGTGAAGTTTCTGATTCCGTTCGGCTCGTCTAAGACTTCCAGACCCTCGTGCGAGCTCCCGAAGTTGAGCGGAAATGCACGAAGGGTCTGTGTGAGAGCCTGGCTAGGATAAGACAGCCTCAAGGACCATAAGCAGCCCTGGAGACAGGTAGGTTCCCCACCCCTGGGTTAGGCCTAAGGGGTCTTACACACCAGGGCGGTAAGGCCGCGTTTTTTACCGGCGTCTGTGAAAATACATTGAAACATATCTTTCCTTACACACCAACCGGCGGTAGTCGAGCATCAGCGTCACGGGAGCCGGCTCCGCGCCGCGCTGCATTTGGAAAATAGAACTCAAGCGTATTTTTCATGCCGGCGACCGGCGGTGTCTCATTCAAATCAATGGCAGAGTAGCCTGCTAGCTTCGGCTGTGGGGAGGGTTTTGAGCAGGACTGGCCGCGCACGCCGACGCTGTCAGTGTGAAAGGCAGAGAAAAACACGCCGGCTGAAACTAAGCAGAAAGACCGCGTTCGTCCCGCGACCGTTCCGTTCCGCCTTGGTATGTTTTGGCCCTAACAGTGCGGACACACTGCGGGCGTTGAACGCGTGGAAAGATGCGGAAGTAATTGACTTTGTATGGGAGAGCAGGCGGTGAACGAGGCAAATGCATTGGGAGCGTTTCTAGAGTCGAGGGCATCGAAAGCGTCAATAGCCGAGGACGGCAGAAGTTGAACTTCATCTAAAAATATGTAATGAGCTCGGCGGCAGCAGGGCGTCAGCCAATGGAATGCACACATTTTTCTAAACAGGAGCTTCGGTTGGTCGAGATTCCTGGCCGAATGCTTCAGGTTGAATTGTTTGCCTCGTTCAACGCCCCTGACCAGTGCTTTCCAGGCAGGAGTCAGCAGCGTTGTGGCTCTTTCAATGCCGGCTGTGTGATCGCGCCATCAGTACTCACAGTAAGACTCTCTGCGTTGTCATAGCAATGTTGTTAGGTGTCCCATCTGCCGTAATAGGCTACAAAAAAATGTTTGCAATAAATTCTAATTTTCAGTAACGATCTCTGTAGGCTCTACCTGCGGGCCTGAGTTACTGATTTGCATGTTATAGAAGATTACCAGTGGGACTACTGTATATTACTCCATGTCCTGCTTGCCTGCCGTGTTGTGACCAGTCTTGTATGTTTTACTCATAGAGGTAGAAAATAACACTAGAGAGGACATGGCAATTCACGACAGCACTGGGAAGTGGCACATGGTGCCTCCCATTGTCTGTAGGTAGTGTAGGCACCTTCAGTCAATTCAAGTCAATGGAAAACATGCCCACCTCTGTTAAAAATTGGACTAAAACTGTATGAATATGAAGTAACCCATTAATCAAAGACCAGATTTGAAATGACAGGATAAATATCTACTTAAATCATATGAGTCGATAAAATACATCTAAAAATCGAATTATATTAATTCTGCACATATTTAGCAACACACTTCAACTATTGTCCTTGTAGAGTGTGTTGATGGACATTTTCACATTATTAAGCCATTTTTGACAGCGGTGAGCCTCCTTGTCCATTCATTTCCATTTATCAGACCTACCTACAGATAATGGCCGCCACAGATTGCCGTCAGAAGGGGGGCGGGGTCACCTCTAGTGTTATTTTCTACCTCTATGGTTTTACTCATCTCAGGGCACTGCACAGTGGCGGAACAATTGCACACAGGGCCTAAGGACAAAACACTGGTAGGGCCCCCCACACTGCCTGCCATGGTCACAATAGGGCCCCCAACACTCATACAGGAGGGCCCTGGGCCCAGGGGCAAATGCTCCGTTTGCCCCCCCCTATAGCTCCGCCTCTGGCACTGCACACTCTCCTCCTCGCCAGGGCTGTTGACAGATTTTGCTGGGCCCGGGACAAAGCCATCTGAAAGGGCCCCCTACCCAATACATACAATGTATTGGGGACCCAATTCTGGGCCCCCTATCTCCCTGGGCCCGGGACAAAATACCCTTTTGCCCACCCCCCACTCCCCC
>NC_085874.1:35905555-35908055 GCF_034702125.1 Engraulis encrasicolus
ATCAGTGGCAGCCATCTTGAAATCCCTTGCATCTTGTAGTATTGGCGCCTCTAATATCTCTCTCTCTCTCTCCCTTCTCTCCTTCTTGTCGCTGAGGATTAGGTGTGACTTGTTTGCTCGATGACCCCTCTTGACCTCTACGACCTGGAATGCTGTGCGACCTCACTCCACTCCTCACTCCTCTGTCTTCCAGGGTTGCCAGATGACACTGATGATTTTCAGTCCAAGAAATGCTCAAAACCCACCTTGAAGCACTACTTCCTGCCCAATTTGAAGTAAAATATTGATTTCTATGACCATAAACCTGCAGAAAACCCACACAAAATCCAATTTTTTAGCCTTTTTTACCCGCAGCTAGTCACCCTAAGCAGCCCAATTGTGCAGGAAACCGGCCAATCTGGCAACACTGTTGGCTTCTGCCTGCCCTGCCTCCTTCCACACGTGGAGCGACTCCTTCATTCACCAACGCTCACCCTCACTCCTGCTCCAATCTAGTCTTATCTTTTGCTGTCTGTACATTAGTGCTTTTGTGTGTGTGTGTGTATGAAGGTGTGTGAAGCTGTGTAGGTGTGTGTGTGTAGGTATGCGTGTGTGTGTGCATGCGTACGTATGTGTGTGTGTGTGTGTGTGTGTGTGTGTGTGTGTGTGTGCGCGCGCGCGCGCGCGTGCGCGTGCATGTGCGCATGCCTGTGTGTCTGTGTCCGTGCTCCCCACTTTATCTTGACACCTTCAATTACTGCAGTTGGTCTGGGTCTGGGGTGTCTTGTCCCAGTGGGTTTAAGTGGGCCAGTGTGCAGCAGCATGCAGTACCAGCACGGCACATCTCAATTTAAGGCTCGAGCAGTGGTTCCCAACCAGGGAGCACTATGCGCACCACCAAGGGTACTCTGGTACACTTTCAGGGGGTACGTGGAAAAGGCTTCAACCCCCTTCAATTCCCCCCCCTGCCCACTTGCATCCACCTCACCCTCCATCCCCTAAAAAACTCTCCACTCCTTCTCCACCCTCCTATACAGTTCAGGGACAGTCATGGGTAAGCAGTGAGGGTTGCAGCTCAAAGGTTGCCTGTTCGACTCCCAAGCCGCCAGGTTGGTCAAGGGAGTAATTAACCAGTGCTCTCCCCCATCCTCCTCCATGACTGAGGTACCATGAGCATGTACCTGAGCATGGTACCATCTTCATCTCCACTCCTCCAGAGTTTTCCTCCACCCACCTTCACTCAATGAACAAGGAGTGCTCAATTTCACATTGTACTAATGACAAATAAAAAAAATATTATGTGGCGAGAATGTTGTGAGAGCTTCCATTCACTTTCAATGGGCTTCCACAACGTTTGGCGGTCAATTATTTTTCGATAGTGCCCGCTGCGCCCAAATAATGACTGCTGCCAATGGTAACGACTTTTGTCACTTCAGAGATCAATCTGCAAGTAGATCAGTCACATCTATTGTGGTTGATTTGCCATTCCAAATATTAGTTGGAAGGTTGTACATGCGTCCAACTTAGACGCGCAGACGCGCATAGATGCGTCTAAGTTGGTAGCTTGACTCTGATTCTGCTGGGGTAGGGGGAGAGTGCAGGAAGAGCACATATTTGATCTTTCTCTGTTTGGGGTGTTAGTATGATGGCAGAGATGATTCATTCCCGTTACCCGTCACTGATACCTCTTGCCTTGCTAAGTTTTTGTAGCATATTTGCGTCTGGCAGCACAATGAACGCACACACTGGCAGTAGTCCAGTGATGCTCCGGTAACCAGCCACTTCCGAAGCGATGCCAGACGAATTCCTTTGCGGCGCACAGCTGCTGAAGCCTGTAGCAGGATCATTAATGATGGTCAGGTCACAGCAGTGCTTGGGTTGCTTATGAAGTTTCTGGAATACCGTCACCGATTACATAGAAATTATCCTGTTATGACTCCCCCTTTCTCCACTCCACCCTCCATCCCACTCCGCTCCTCCGCAGCCTTCCTCCTCCACCCTCCTCTCTCCTCCTCCACCTCCACTCCTCTGCAGTCTTCCTCCTGCAGCTCACCCTCCTCCCTCCATTCCTCCTCCACTCTCCCTTCCCCTCCAGCCCTTCAAAACCCTCCATGACATCTCCACCCTCCTCTCTCTTTCTCCACCTCCACTCCCCTACAGCCTTCCTCCTCCACCTCCACCCTCCATGACATCTCCACCCTCCTCCTCTCTCCTCCTCCACCTCCACCTCCACTCCCCTGCAGCCTTCCTCCTCTACCTCCACCCTCCTGCACCTCCACCCTCCTCTCTTCTCCAAAGCTCCACCTTCACTCCTCTGCAACCTTCCTCCTCCTCCTCCTCCACCGCACCTCCATTCCTCCACCTCCACCTCAACTCCTCCACAGCTTTCCACCTGCAGCTCCGCCTCCATTCCCACCTGCAGCCGTCCGGACCCTGCACCAGTGCCGCTGACAGCTTTGGTTGAGCCCAAGACAAAAAAACACTTGTAGAGAGTTACTTGTGCACAATCCCTGGTGCTGAA
>NC_085874.1:35930555-35950555 GCF_034702125.1 Engraulis encrasicolus
AGCGGTTGTGTGTAATATTTCTCTCTTGCTGGAAAGCGGCGAATGCAGCAGAGGTAAATTGAACACCGCTGTCTGTCACAATGCTCAGGGGGTTGCCATGGCGACTGAACACCGTGGACAGGAAAGTGAGAACAGTGTCAGTGGTAATGTTCGATGTGAATGAAACCTCTGGCCACTTGCTATAGTAGTCAGTGAGTGTAATTGCATACCTGCAGGCTGGGGAAGCAATTTCAAATGGACCAACAATGTCCATCGCAACTTTCTGCCATGGACCGTCTGGCAGAGGCACTGGTTGCAGCGGAGCTGGACGTGGCTTTGCTGTTTTGTCATTCAGCGGGCACAATTCACAGCCACGGAGGGCATTGAGTACCTCCATGTCCATACTTGGCCACCAGTACAATTCACGTAGGCGTTGCTTTGTCCGTAGCACCCCTTGGTGGGACTCGTGTGCAATGGAGATCAGGTCTTGTCGTAATGCAGTAGGTACAACCAGGCGAAACTGGTTGCGAAACACGAACTGGTCCTTGACGCAGAACTCATTGCGGAGCTTGTAGTATTGCAGGAGGTCAGGGTCGAGACCTTTGGGTTTGGCAGGCCATCCACGCGATATCTGGAGACGGAGTTTGGTGATCTCGGGGCACGAGGAGCAGGCAGAGTCGAGGTCAGCAGCGGACAGTGTAGTACGAGCATCAGAGAGGAGAGCAACCATCTCAGGGTCAGTGTCGTCCTCAGAGTCGGAGGATGCAGCAGGTAGAGGAAGGCGGGACATGCAGTCAGCTGGAGCGTTTTCGGCACCTGGGCGGTAGATGATGTCGTAGTTGTAGCACATCAGACGCGCAGACCATCTTGACACACGGAGACCGGCGCGGCCGACCCCTTTGGTGGTAAGTAGAGTCGTCAACGCCTGGTGGTCGGTTCGCAGGGTAAAGCGGCGTCCCCAGAGGTAAGTACGCCATCGCTCAACAGCAGACAGAGTTCGGGACGCATACGCCACAGTCCTTTCGACGTCGTCTGGGCCCACTTGTGAAAGCACACCTCCTAGGCCGTAGTCGGAGGCGTCTGTAGACACGATTGTAGGCAGTGTAGGGTCAAACAAAGCTAGAGCCTGACTGCCAATCAGCATTCTCTTGACAGTGTCGAAGCTAGCTTGTGCCTCAGCAGTCCATTGAAAAGCACTGTCAGGCCCTCTCAGGCATGCTCGCATTGGTTCCACCACAGTGGCATGGTTCTGCAGGAACTTGGAGTGCCATGAGAGCAGTCCGAGGAAGGAGCGCAGAGTTGAGGCGTCGGTAGGTGCAGGTGCGTCAGCGATGGCCTGAATGCTCTCAGGGTCAGGGTGTAGTCCATCCACTGACACGACGTGTCCCAGGAACGGCAGTTTGGGCTGGCGGAAGCGGCACTTGTCGTTGTTCAGTTGTAGGCCAGCAGTTTTCAGCCGTTGCAGCACAGCAGCTAAAGCCTTGTCGTGAGCAGGCATGTCGCATCCATGAATGACGATGTCATCCAGATAGCACTGCACCCCCGGCAGGCCATCCAGAATCACGCTCATCATTTTCTGGAAAGATGCAGGAGCTGAAGCAAGTCCGTATGGCAAACGGCAGTAGCGAAACAGGCCTTCATGGGTAATAAAGGCAGTTAGGTCACGGCTCTGTTCATGTAGTGGCATCTGGTGGTACGCACTAGCCAGGTCAATTGTAGAGAAGATGGCAGCACCCTTTAAGCTGGAAAGCAGATCATCCATGTGAGGCAGTGGGTGTGCGTCAATGATCACCGCCTTGTTTGGTTCACGCAGATCAGTGCACATGCGTATTTTGCCTGACTTTTTTTGTATGACAACAATTGGTGACACCCAGGGTGAAGCATCAATGCGCTCAATTACGCCTGCTGCCAGTAGGTTGCGCAGTTCCTCTGTCACTGCATCTCGAACAGACAGAGGCAGGCGGCGGAGCTTTTGGCGCACTGGTTTGACGGTGTCATCAATTTTCACCAGGTGAACAAAGTTCTTTGCACAGCCAATGAAGGGTGGAGTAGGTGTAGGTGTAGGTGTGGCAGTGGCACATTCCAGCACAGGCGCAGGGGCAGTAGGAGGCAAGACTCTGTTGTGCTGGATGCGCACCTGTAGTGACGCCATGAGGTCTCGCCCAAGCAGTGGAGTTCCGTTGGTCACAATGTAGAATGTGCATGCAACTGTGCGGCCATGTAGAGACACATTCGCGGACATGCAGCCAAGAACAGGGATGTGTGTTTTTGAATAAGACACAAGCCTGACTTTGGGCTGAGTCAGCTGAACATGGTTGAAGTGGCGCACATGGAGGCTTTGTGGCAGAATGGAGACAGAAGACCCAGAGTCCACGACTAAGTCAACTGTGCATGGTTGTGACTGTTCGGTTGCAATCTCCACAGTGCATGTAATTTTAGCAGTTGGGTTGGCAGAATTTTCTGTGTAAAGCACCAAGACCTCAGGAAGCTCTACTTCACGCACCTCCTGTGTATTTGGCTGAGCAGAGCGGCAAACTTTGGCAAAGTGTCCAATCTTTTTGCATTGTTTACATGTAGCTGTGATCGCAGGGCAGTTGGGTGCATTGGCTAAATGAGCATTGGAGCCGCAGCGGTAGCAGGTTGCTTGTTTACGTTTAGCAGAGCCGTTGGCGCCTGCAGCATTCGACTGGCGCCCTCTCCCCTTGCGTTGGGAAGTTTGCTGCACGGCTTGCACGGGGACCGTACGGGCACCGCTGATGCTCTTGGCATGGTCCACAGCCGATTCGATTTGTGTAGCTATTGTGATAGCTTTGTCCAAAGTAAAGTCAGCATCTAAGCCTAACAACAGTCTCTCACAAATTCTTGGGTTGCACACATGTTCAATCAATTGGTCACGAATATGTTCATCTGCCTTCGCACCCAAAATCGCAAGTTGAAGCAATGTCTCACAACGCAGCAACATACTGTAGGATCGATTCATGAGAAGCCTGAGCCCATTTACGGAATGCATGGCGCTCGGCAACTGTGTTAGTCTTTGGATTAAAGTACTTTTCCAATGCAGCCAAAGCAGTGTCATATGTGATACCTGTGTCCGGTAGAGAGTAAAAGATTCTCTGTCCCTCCGAGCCGAGGCAGTGTAGCAGTATTGCCCTCTTCCTTGCAACCGGCCATTCCTCACCAATCGCATTGATCACGAGCAGGTAGTTTTCGAAGATTTTCTTCCACGTTTTAAAAGGCATTGCAGGCTCACCCGGGCATTGTAAGAAGAAGGTCGGGAAGGGAACGTTAGCAGCCGTCATCTTTGCAGAAAAAGTAGTTGAATCTCGTCGCCAATTTTGTAGTGTTTTGTGTAATAAATGACAGCGGGAACAAGCGTGAGTTTCAGCATTTAGTCAACGTTCTTCAAGAGCATAAACAAATCAGAGTCTCCTAGCAACATACAGTATATGGAGACAAATCCTGTATCAGAATAAGAGTTCAGGACACAACATAGTCATTTTACACTTGCATCAACAAATACTAGCAGCCCTGACAACAATTGAAAACAAACTCATGTAATGGTGGTATCTTCACTACTATAGGCTTACTGTATATTTTCCTGAGATTTTTTATTAGATCTATCTGACACTTTGATTATCAGGTGTGTGTGTGTGTGTGTGTGTGTGTGTGTGTGTGTGTGTGTGTGTGTGTGTGTGTGTGTGTGTGTGTGTGTGTGTGTGTGTGTGTGTGTGTGTGTGTGTGTGTGTGTGTGTGTGTGTGTGTGTGTGTGTGTGCGTGCGTGTGTGTATGCAGAGTACTCTTACAGATGTAATTGCAACACTACTAGTATAGTATTACTAAGTTGAAACCATGTAATATCATTAGTATAGTAATTACATCTGCTACTTCTACTAGTCGCTTTGGCCAAAGGCGTCTGCTAAATGCTAATGTAATGTAATGTACTTCTACTTTATATAACTGTGCGTGTGTGTGTGTGCATGCGTGCGTGCGTGCGTGCGTGCGTGCGTGCGTGCGTGCGTGCGTGCGTGCGTGCGTGTGTGTGACGTGAGATGGAGCGAGCGGTTTAATCATTACATCTGCATGAGTAACTCTACTTCTACTTAATACAACTCTGTTTGTGTGTGTGTGTGTGTGTGTTTGTGTGTGTTTGTGTATGTGTGTGTGTGTGCGTGTACGTGTATGTCTACGTGTACGTGTACGTGTGCATGTACGTGTCTGTTTAGTTTGTGTGTGTTTTTTTGTGCGTGTGTAACCCACTTCTGGGTATGTACACGTCTGTGATAGGCCAGGTTCTATAGACTAAAGAATGAGAGATGCTAGGCTCTGGGAGAGTGCAAGAAGTTAGTGCAATTAAAAGACACCACACAAGCATTTAAGTTTTCCTTTCTTTAGTAATGAATAAAGAAGTTAGAAGTATTTACAATTTCACAAAATAAAATAATTGACCCTTTAAAACAAAAATAAAAAATGAATTGTCCTTCAAAGTGAAAAGTCTTTTTTCAAAGTTGGGAATCAGTCCTTCAAATCACTCCTCTGGATCCCCAGAGAGAGAATAGAGTTCCTTTCGGTTATTCGGAAAAAATAAAAAGAATAATAATTCCTTCCGAATATTTCAGTTCCAGTTCAAGGCCTAGTTAGTTCAGTCTGCAACCGTAAAGTTAAGTCAAGCAGTCAAGTCAAGTCAGTACTGCTGTGACACAGGCAGGTCACAACCCTACCAAGCATGCCATGTTACTATGACATGGGACAGGATCCGACTCAATGGGTGGGTGGCTCGCCATCAAACGTAGTCATCATCCTCGGAGGAATCCAGGTCCAAAAACTTGACCTGTGTAACCATACCCTTTGTTAAGCTACACATACAGGACAATGTTCAATTTCTTGTCAAATATCCATTCAAACAGTTGTACAACATTATTATCAATCTTCTCAAAAGAAAAGCAATGCAAGCTGCATACACTTCATTAACACTGAAAAGCATTGCATACCATTCAGTTAAATAACCATCATAAAGTAAACAGGATGAATACTATGAAAAATGTACTGAAATCACGGTAACCTTGCAGTTATACAGAGATATTACCGAGTACAGTGACCATCACGAGGACACGTGAACAGTGACACGTTCAGCCCTTTGATCTAGCACGCACCGGGTGCGTGATCACAAGCATGTGAATACAGTCAGCTCAATCCGAGCTTTAAACTTACTTGATTCAACCAAAATATACCCTTGTCACACTAAACACAAGAAGTATTACCAAAATAAAGTACAATTCTGAAGTCTCACCGAAGTATTTACCAGTAAAACACTTGGATTACATCAGTAGGGAAAAGAAAGGACAAGTTATCTTACCGAGACGATTCACAAACAATACTCGACAAAACGCAGCTTCTTTCTCTTCAAACCAAGGAATTTACAGAGCAGGTGGCTCGGGTTTTTCAAAAGGAAACTTAAACCGTAGATAATATTAATAACTTAAACTTCAATATCTAGCTCCGAGGCGGAGCAGAGAAAACTGAGTCTTCAGCTTCCGAGCTCCTCTCAGCTCGACTGATGAAATGGCTCGCGTGAAGCCGAATGCTTAGAAAACGCATGTCAAAATAAGAGTCCCGTAACATAACTGTCACAGTAAAAGTACTGCTGCATCAAATACATGTAAATCATGTTTTTAACAATAACAACCCATCATTCATGAATTGCTTCATCAGAATTATCACTATTTAATATCCCATTTTACTATTTATGCTTTTTAACCATTATTTATTGTACCTTTTTAATATGCATTTGTCAACTGGGTTACACCTGTATGTGCATATTTTTGTGTATGTGCGTATGTGCGTGTGTGTGTGTGAGTGACGTGAGATGGAGCAAGCGAGTTTAATGATTACATGCGGGCCGGGCTCCATGCAGATGTATGTGCCTCCGCACGTGCGTGCGTGCGTGTGCGTGCGTGACTGTGTGTGTGTGCGTGCGTGCTTGAGTGTGTGTGCGTGTGCGTGTGCTCGTGCCTGCGTGCGTGCGTGCGTGCGTGTGTGTGTGTGTGTGTGTCATTACATACGGCCCAGGCTCCATGCAGATGTGTTGTGTAGCCCACTACTGCTGCAGGCTAATTAACAGCGTGTCATACATTTACAGGCTTTTTGTTGTGGCACACAATGCGCCTTTTCTGGAGCCCAGAGACATAAATCTACAGCTGATGTCACCCAGTGACAATGTGGCACACTGATGGCACACACGCACACACACACACACACACACACACACACACACACACACACACACACACACACACACACACACACACACACACACACTCTCTCTGTCTCTCTCTCTCTCTCTCTCTCTCTCTCTCTCTCTCTCTCTCTCTCTCTCTCTCTCTCTCTCTATCTATCTATCTATCTATCTAACTCTGTTTCTCTCTAATTCTCTCTCTAACACACACATACACAGACACAGACACACACACACACACACACACACACACACACACACACACACACACACACCAAACACAGTGACAATGCGGGCCAATGTGGCCGAATGACGCAGTGTTAACTGGGACCGGAGATGAGGTAGACCAGAGGAATGGAGAGGGGGAGGGGAGGGGAGGAGGGTAGGAGAGGAGAAGGGGTCGGCTATGCCTTCTCTGTTCTAATCTGATTCTACCATTCCCATATACTTTTCCTCTCTTCCTCTCTTTTTCTCTTTCCCTCTTTCTCGTTCTTTCTCTCTCTCCCTTTGCTCTGTCTACTGTACCTTTCTCTCTCTCTCTCTCTCTCTCTCTCTCTCTCTCTCTCTCTCTCTCTCTCTCTCTCTCTCTCTCTCTCTCTCTCCACTTTCCATCTCTCCCTATGCTACCATTTCTTTGCCTTCCTCCTGCTCGCTCTACCGCCCCCTCCCTTTTTATCTATGCTAC
Organism: Engraulis encrasicolus; assembly: GCF_034702125.1. NCBI lineage: Eukaryota > Metazoa > Chordata > Actinopteri > Clupeiformes > Engraulidae > Engraulis > Engraulis encrasicolus. Next base: position 35,937,452 of record NC_085874.1, read on the forward strand.
CACCTCTCTCTATCCCTCTTTCTGCCCCCCCATCTCTGTCTCTCCTCATCTCTCTTCCTGCCATCCTCCCCACTTCCCTTCCTCTCTTTTTCTTTTTCACTCTCTCATTCTTTCTCTCTCTCCCTTTGCTCTGTCTGCCCCCTCCCTCTATCTTCCCCTATGCTACCACCTCTCTATATCCCTCTTTCTGCCCCCCCCACCCCCATCTCTGTCTCTCCTCATCTCTCTGCTTGCCCCCCTCCCCACTTCTCTGACACACAGTCAGGCTCTCAGCACATTGTTTGTCACTGTCCACACCCTGCTGAAACAACCGGGTAGTAAGAGGCATGCTGTTAAACACACAACCATACAACCATATAACAACAGTCGACACACAGCAGAACGGCAAAAATATTCATTAAGTATGACTAGTACTGGTTAAAGAGCACATTAGCTTGCAAAAAAAAAAACTGAATGCAAGCCTGTCGACACACAGCATAACGGCAAAAATATTCATTAAGTATGACTAGTACTGGTTAAAGAGCACATTAGCTTGCAAAAAACCCCAGAATGCAAACCTTTAAACCATTATATTTTACATTAGGCCTACACTTAGCTGATGCGTATACTCGAAACAACCTAGAGTTATTACAGGGTATTGGTTACAGTCCCTGGAGGAGAGTGGGGATAGATGTCATGCTTAAGCTTAGTCATGCACTGGTGGAAAAGGTAAGGGAGGATTCAAACCTGCAACTTTCGGACCTAAAGACCAACTCTCGACGCGTAAGATTACAGCTACCCAAAATATAACCGAGATTTGATCTGAGTTTTCAATTCCTTGCACTTTAATATAGACTGACTTCTTTTTGCAGAAGATTTAACTTAAATTAATTCATTCTTCTGAATATTGAATGTATCCTTTAAATCTGTTTTTCATAACTTTTGCTACGTCACTATTTGATCTATAACATTTTGACCTAAAAGGTGCACCTTGTAATATTTTTAGTAGTTAATTGCCAGAATCCATGCTGCCTATTCACAAATGTTACCTTTTAAACAAATACTCCACCACCACCATCAAATTATATTCAATATGACTGAGAAAATTGCAGTTTTCATACATGAAAAGGGGGATCCTCTCCATAGTCTGCCATTTTGAATGTCCAGAAATAGACATTTTTAGCTGCAAAACTTACTTTGGTCATATTAGTAAATATTGGTTTATTATTCAGAATATATTCATGAAAAGATCAAGTTTGCCAATAGGAAGCAGAGTTTCAATGAACTGCATAGTTGCAATACCTACTCTGGCCACCCTGCGCCACCATCTTACACCTTTAATGTGAAGTGCACTGAGCTGCTTTATTTTATAAAATGTGCCATATGAATAAAACTAGCTTTGTCTTACCTTGTCTAAACAAATCCTGGTTCTAATGACGCCAATTGCAGCTAACCACACCATTGCTGAGTCCAATTGAACAACTGTTTCTCAAATGAAAACATGCTATATGTTTGTGTTTGGAGTCTTGAAGCAAGTATCTAGTATTACAGTGCATTTACCTGTAGCTGATGCTTTTATCCAAAGTGGCACATAGTTAATTACAGGGTATTGGTTACAGTCCCTGAAGTAATGTGGGTGTTAGGGGCCTTGCTCAACCTCAGCCATGGAGTGAGACACGGAGTGGAAGTGGGATTTGAACTTGTAACCCTCTGATCTAAAGCCCATCTCCTTAACCACTAGACCATGGCTGCCCATCTGCTTCTTAGCAGAAGAAACATCTTGAACTTGGAAAGATGGGGCTGAAATAGAGGGGGTCAGTCAGTGTTGTACCTGAACTAGTTCAATGAACTATAGTTCATGAACTAGTTCATAATTTGGGCGAACTTGAACTGAACGCTCACTGTACTGCACCATGAACGAACTATGAACTAGTTCATTCTGGTGCCTGTGAACGAACTGCATGTGCCTTCGTTTTGATAGGGTGCCACATTTCCTTAGTGTTCAGTTGAAATCCCAGCCAAATACATCTCAAAAGGGCCCCAATAATATAAAATGACATCTGACACATATATTTTCACAGTGAACGAATGCCTGTCTGTGGTTTTATATACGTAGGCTTTGTCAATGATATTGAACAATATAGCTCGCAATCTTGCAAAAAAATAACTATGTCTAGTTCATTTTTGGAAACTATGAACAAACTGTTAACAATGGACAATAATGAAATATGAACGAACTAGTTCATTTTGAAATGTGTGAACTGAACTTTACGTTTTGGCAAAGGACGCGCTCAACTTGTTGGAAAAACGAAAGTCTTTGGGTGCGCGATAAAGTGGTACCACGCACTGATGAAGGCTTGATAGCCGAAACGCGTTTGCTTTTTGGACATGGTGGTAATATAAATAAATAATGAGACGCAGTTTGTGAGTGCGGATTTTTCTTCCTTAACTTGAACTGAACTTGCCCAACACTGGGGCCAGTTGCCAGGGGTCGGGCCGTGTCTGATTGTCTGTGGTGTGCTTCCTTCCACATGCTGAGAGCTTCTGCATGGGCTGCCCTGGACTCGACACAGACACAACTTCCCCATGCACCAAACCAGCTATTAAGCACATGTAGGGAAATGGAAAAAAAGGAAAAGTGTTTGCGCAAAAAGACAAGAGTAAAAAAAACCTGTTTATGGCACTGAGCTGTGCTGTGCTGTGCTGAGCCTGGATGGCTGAAGCCTTGCTCTCTTGCCAATGCTTTCCCCCTGCAGCGTGACCATCAGGGCAGACGCTAGGCATAGGCGGTCGCCTATAGGGCACCAAATGTCTTGGGGGCACCAAATCCCAAATAATTAGAGCAGTAAGTAAAATATTGCATTTTACTTTGACAATGATTATTCATGGGTACTCAGTACATATGTAAGTACGAGATCAGCTGTGCTCGATCACATGTATGGCACTATGTTTTATGTATATATAGATGCCAATTTCTAATTCCACAAAAAGGAAAGAGGGGTGCTCAAGTCGCCTAGGGCACCAAATTGACTAGAACCGGCCCTGGTGATAGTCTTGCCTGGGACAACCTGGGAGGGGTGGCCACCCCCCACCCCCCTTTTGGTGCAAAAGAGGAAAACAGATGTTACTCTAAACAGGGCAAACTCAGGTTGGTGTCCTTTTGCACCACCCAACTGTACGTGTTGTGGCACTACTGAACTATCATTAGGTGAGCTTGCTAGTGCCTTATAATGACTACTTCCTAATCTAGCTAGCACTGCGTAATGACTATAAGCATTTATTATACATTTGCTAAGTGTTACGTTGGCCATCAAACCACCAGTAACCATTGCTTTCGTACTGGGTGTTTTTTGTTTGTAACGCAAATCAGCAAATCATTTACTGTATGAACATGTGCTGACGCTGGATATCAGACTGAAAATGTTCTTCATTAGTTCTACTCCTCCTATAGCTTGTGACAAAGCCTTATGGTCCAAAAGTGTCCCGTTTTACAAATATTGCTGTCTGTGTCAAATTTGTAGTAGCCTACCTCCAATATTCTCAGTTTCAACGTTAGCGCACTGCACTTTGCCTTTGAATGGATGAGCTGTAAAGGGCACAGTGAAAATATCGTCTTGTTTACCTGGATGAACAGTGTATTTCTATGAGAGTCTAATCAGGACACCGTTTCTCGAAAGCATCTTTGCTAACCAGTTAGCCACTTAGTAGGTTCCCAATGGGAAATTGCCTTGCAACCATGTAAGTTGCTGACTTGTTAAGCAATGTTGTTGTCGAGAAACAAACTGCAGGTTGGCCACCGTTTCTATTTCTCTGAAAGCGCATTCTTCAAGGCTGTTTGCCTCTATATGCGTGTGTGATGGTTGGATGGTGTAGAGCCTATGTGTGTACAGTATGCGTGTGTGTGTGTGTGTGTGTGTGTGTGTGTGTGTGTGTGTGTGTGTGTGTGTGTGTGTGTGTGTGTGTGTGTGTGTGTGTGTGTGTGTGTGTGTGTGCGTGTGTCTGTGTGTGTGTCTGTGTGTGTGTGTGTGTGTGTGCGTGTGTGTGTGTGTGTGTGTGGGGGGGGTGGGGTGGGGGGGGCTGTATATGTGTGTGTGTGTGTGTATGCATGTGTGTGTATGCATGTGTGTGTATGCATGTGTGTTTGCATGTGTGCGTGTGCGTGTGTGTGTGTGTGTGTGTGTTTCGCTAACTTGGGGTGTGTGCTAGCAGGAAGTCTCCACAGGCCAACAATGGGACTTTTCCATGGCCCCCTCTCATCGCCTTGCAGTACAAGTCCAGTCCACCACCTCTCATCCCTCTCCCCCCGCCCTCGCATCTCTCTCCCCCCAACTCGGTGTGGAAACACAGACAGTGGATAAACACATAACTCAAATGCACGCACTAGCTCCTCCAGCACACACACACACACACACACACACACACACACACACACACACACACACACACACACACACACACACACACACACACACACACACACACACACACACACACACACACACACACAAACAGAGACATGTATACTGTACATGTGCACACACACACACACACACACACACACACACACACACACACACACACACACACACACACACACACACACACACACACACACACACACACACACACACACACACTTGCGCACACATTCTCTCAGACATGTCTCTCTCCATCTCGCCATCTCTTCATCTCTCTGCCCTCGAAGTGAGTCAACTTAAAGCCTTTCCTATTCCCTCTTCCTGTTTTTTTGCTTTGCAGCATACAGCTTCTCCCTCTCCCCCTGCGTGTCTGTCTTTCCTCTATGTTCATATACAGAATATGACTAAAGCCCTCGGCACGCTTTCTGTGAGCCGCAAATTACGCGAGTCAGCACGAGCACTGAACATGCTTGCTTTACGTACGTAAAAGCAGTGGACCACCACGCAAAATACTGGCAGTGTCATCCAGGGGGCAGAGAGCACAGCATTGCGATATGGAAATTGGGAACACAGACTGTAAACAAAACAAAATAAGGACCCCCCCGGGCATGGAGTACACGATACTGCTACTTCTGTATTTGCACACTCCTTTGTCAAAGTGCAACGGGGAAGTATGATCGCAAATCGAATGTTTGTAATTTCAGACAAGCTCGAGATGGTCTTCGACAGTTGTCGCCATCGTCGTTTTCCCCAAAAAGCGCTCGTATGGAACTGTGCAGTCTTTCTTGTGATCACCCCCAGCGAGTGTGAAGATATTGCACCTAACGCACTTGTTTGGTTGCAGTATCTAACGCGCGTAAAATTGTCGCAAGTTAACACGTTCATGAACGAATCGTCCACACGCTCGCATATCCTACAGCAAGCATACCGCCAGCCTTACAGTATGTCTACTTACTGTATTGTTATTTCCAGGGCTGGACTGGGGGAGCAATTAGGGTCCGGGCATTTTTGGCTTAAAGGTACACTGTGCAGGAAATGGTCAAAAAAGGTACTGCAACTATGCTGCTCATTGAAACTGGGCTGCCTATGGCCAAATTTGATCTTTACATGAAAGTTTACTAAGTATTAAACAAATATTTTCTAGTATGGTCCAAGTACAGTCATTTTTGCAGCTAAAAATGGCTATTTTTGGAAATTCAAAATGGCGGACCATGGAGACGATCCCCCTTTTCATGTATGAAAAATGCATTTTTTTTCTAGTCATAATGAATACTTAGAATTTGATGGTGGTGGTAAGTATTCATGAAAAAGGTAACATTAGTGAATGGGCAGCATGAATTCTGGAAATAAACAACTAAAAATCTCACACAGTGTCCCTTTAATAACCCATAATTAGCTGTGCAGAACCGACTCACCAGTGGCCTGCACACCCTCGTGGGCCCCTATTTTCAGAAATGTACAATTTTTTTTTACTTTTCTGAAAATAGGGACCCACAAGGGTACGGGGCCCACCGGGAAATGCCCGCAATGCCAGATGACCAGTCCAGCCCTGGTTACTTCCTCAACACCCCCCCTCTCTATCACTCTCACTCTCTCACCCACATACTCTCCAGATCCTTAGCTCAACTATTCCCCCCCCCCTTCTCACTCTCTCTCTCTCCCATGCGCGCGCGTGCACTCTCTCTCTCTCTCTCTCTCTCTCTCTCTCTCTCTCTCATTTCTCTCTCTCTCTCTCTCATTTCTCTCTCATCTCTCTCTCTTTCATTTATTTTCTTCCCCATACCGCGCCCCTATCTCCCTCACTCTCTCCTTCACCCAGCTCACCCACGCATGTGGCGACGCACAACACACACCGTTGCCCGGACCCGCAGCACTATCATTTTCCAAGTGCCTCTGGACATTGTTTCAAGAATTTTTCAGACCTGCAAGAGCTTGTCGACCAACACGCACATACACACACACACACACGCACGCACGCACACGAACGCACGAACGCACGCACGCACGCACGCACGCACGCACGCACGCACGTATACTTATGCACGCAGATACACACACACACACACACGCGCACGCACACACACACACACACAAACACACACACACACATTGCATTGCATTTTTAATGATACTCATAATGATACATTATTCAATCGTTCAACCATTGACTAATAATCGATGATGTGCAAATGCAGGAAAACGAATATCGTAATGCAATGACGAGGCCTTTGATTGGACAAGGCCCTCGCAAATTGCTCGACCTTGCTTAATGCAAAAACCGCCCATCCATTCAGCTCATCCTCACTCACGGTAGGGATACATAGGAGGCGAAGCGAGCGAAGCGAAGAGAGGCGAAATTCAACCGTCATCAGGTCGTCGCAGCGAATCAAATAGAATGGAACAGTTATGTTGTTGATTTGATTAGGCCGCGGCAGGCGAATTCACTCCTCAATTGCATAACATTAAACTTTCTTTAATAATTTCGCTTCGCTTCGTTCCTGTTCGCTTGCTTTCGCTTTGCCTTCACTTTTCTCATAGGAATGAATGGCGAAGTTGGCTTCGCTTGGCCAAATTCGCGTCTATGTGTCCCTACCTTGAGGGCTCCAGAGGTCATTACAGCCATTGACTGCTTCAAGCATTTCATGTTTTTGGGCCACTTGTTTTTTTTTTATCAGAGGTGTCAAAAGTAAAAGTAAAAAAATAAATAAACACAGTTTCCTTCCAAACCAAGTAACTTACCTGAGTAACCAGTAGACTTGTGTACTTGTCGTACGATCAGCGAACTCTGCACTGATTGGATCAAGTTTGTGGTGGGTCCTTAGGTTAGGTTTTCAGTCTTTTTCAGTAACAACACAGTCTATCTATCTCATTAGGCACAATGGAGTATATGGTGTAACAGCTATGTTATGCCATGTGCTAGTGTTGTAATTACACCAGAAAAGGACTTTTACTTTTGCTTTTGACACCTCTGTTTTCTATACACAATATATCTATGCCTCACCCATCCTCCTGCACTCCCCTTTCACCACCTCTTTTGCTCTTACCCACGCACTGCAATGCATCGGTCGACTCATTTCACTCTTTCTCTCTGATTATTTCAATTCAATTCAACCCCCCTGTCTGTCTGTCTGCCTGTCTGCAGATGACATAGATGGATGGATGGATGGATGGATGGATGGATAGATAGATAGATAGATAGATAGATAGATAGATAGATAGATAGATAGATAGATAGATAGATAGATAGATAGATAGATAGATAGATAGATAGATAGATAGATAGATAGATAGATAGATAGATAGATACCAGCTTGTTACATTACAATGTCCATATTTAACCACTCGCAACCCCCCTCTGTTCAATCGCTACCCCTCCTCTAAGCCCCCTCATCTACCCCTGCTCTCATGCCTCCTCTACCCCCTCTATCCCCCTCTACCTCCCCCTCCACTGCCTCCTCTCTCTCCTCTATGCCCCTCTATCCACCCTCCTCTACCTCCCCCCTCCCTCCCCTGTCCATCACAGCTTCCACAACCCCCTCCATGACCTTTAACCCCTGGTCTTATCCTCTCTGTCCCCATTCATACCATTTGCTGTCTGTCTGTCTGTCTGTCTGTCTGTCTGTCTGTCTGTCTGTCTGTCTGTCTGTCTGTCTGTCTATCTATCTATCTATCTATCTATCTATCTATCTATCTATCTATCTATCTATCTATCTATCTATCTATCTATCTATCTATCTATCTATCTATCTATCTATCTATCTACAGTAGTGTTTCTCAACAGGGGCGGTACAGCCCCCCAGGGTGCGTTGGTAAGCCCTAGGGGGGCGTTGAGAAGGATACAGGAGAGGGGGCGGTGCTTAGTTGTCATTGAGGGCAATAGTCCATTTACATTTTTTAATAGTAAGGGGGGCGTTGGCAGACTTCTGACGAATTCAAGGGGGTGTTGGGAGGCTTAGGATGAGGTCCAGGGGGCATTTGCACAAAAAAGGTTGAGAACCACTGATATACAGAAAGATAAAAATGCAGAGAGCGAGCGAGAGAGAGAGAGAGAGAGAGAGAGAGAGAGAAGAGAAAGAGATCTATCTACAGTTTCTATCTCTGTCTACCAAATTTGTCTGTCTTTCTGTCTGCATATATTGCAGTATGTCCTCCTCTCTCTGTTAGTGCATTCAGGCTGACTGAGAACCGTGCTGGAGCCTGTTCCCACACCTAATCGCGAACTGGCCATCGTGTTCACGCCACAGATATTAACGTTCGCGAACCGAAAAGTTGGTTTGCAATGCGAACCGCAAAATATTTGGTTTTTCTCTGCGAACCGTGACGACAACGTGGCCGTCAGCAGGTTCATCCGGGTAATAGAGTCACGTGCGGGCAAAGTTCGGAGGCACACAGTCATGTGCCAATCCTTCCCTGTCTCTCTCTCCCCACTTGCTTCCTGTCCCATTCTTCGCTGTACTGTCTAAATTAAGTTGAAATCCCCCCCCAAATTTTTTTTAATTGCCTATATTGAAAATGAAAATGCTTGATGACCCTGTGCAATGTGCCATTGGTCCCTTATGGATAATCAGCAGTGTTGCCAGATTGGGCGGGTGCCCGCCCAATTGGGCTACTTTGCATGAGCGTCTGCGGGTAAAAATTGGAAAAATTGGCCATTTGGCGTTTTTTTTTTTTTTTAAAGCCGTTTTGGGCCCATAGAAGTCAATGTAATTTTTTGAATTTGGGCGGAATTTAGCGCATTTTAGCGTTTTTGGAGAAGCTTTTGGACGGGATTTGGTCAGACACATCTGGCAACACTGATAATCAGGCCGTGGTGACGGGCGAGTGTAGCCAGGCTGTGCCCTCCAAGTGAACAACTTTCAGTGTTGCAACTAGTCAGGTCAAGAGCAATGCAAGTACTTTCTCAGTTCCCGCAAATACGAGAACTCTGCCCACTTTGTTGATAAGCAAACAACCATAAGCAAACCAAGGGAGGCAGGTCGACCATGCCGTTTGGAAAACGTTAATTGTTATGCTCTCGGTCAGACCAAGTCTCAAAGAGATTTGAACGTAGATGAAAATCAGGCTAGGGCGAGTCATGTGGTGTGTTGCTGAAAAATATCTGTGAAATGAAGTTGCCTCCCTTCCCCACATCCATCACCCACCCCTACTCCTCATCATCTCCTCTCTCTCTCTCTCTCTCTCTCTCTCTCTCTCTCTCTCTCTCTCTCTCTCTCTCTCTCTCTCTCTCTGTCCTCCAAGGGTCCATGTTCCACATGGTTAGCGGTTGACCTTTCTCTTCTGCCTCTGCCTCTGCCTCTGCCTCTGCCTCTGCCTGTGCCTCTGTGTCTGTGTCTGTGTCGCTGTCTGTTTCCTCCTCCTCCTCCTCCCTCCCCCCGCTCCTCCTTTTATCCTTCTCTACAATACCTGACATTCATCTGCCACTCTCTTTTCTCATCCTGTCATCTCTCATCCCCGCCCTGTCCCACCCTGCTCTGCTCTGCTCTGCACTGCTGCGCACACACACACACACACACACACACACACACACACACACACACACACACACACACACACACACACACACACACACACACACACACACACACACACACAGACACACACACATGCTCGCACACACACATGCATGCACGCACACGCGCACACACACACACGCATGCTCATACAAACATGTACGCTGCGCACAAACGTATGCACACGCACACATATGCATGCACACACATGCGCACATACACACACAAACACACACGCTCACATGCACACACATGCACAACACGCACACACACTTATGCTGTGCATACACACACACAAAGTGACATGCATGCAAACACGTGCACTCACATACATACACAAACACAAACACACGCGCAGACAATATGCTGCAATGACGCACTACATCTCCTCAGAAAAACACACACACAAAACTTATGCTGACACACAAGCATACAAAGAATGGACACATTGGTGTTAGTGCTAAAGCAAAAGTACTGTATATACTGTACATGGGATTTTTTTTATCACAAACATAATGTTGTGAGGAGGGGCAAGATAGGTACTGGCAGCCAACCACATGAGTTAATTTTTTGACCGACAGCGGTTTCAACAATCAGAGGTTGAGTTGTGCGCAGCCAGGGTTGCACAGCCAGGGGAAAGCAAAAATAAAACCCGGTAACACTTCACAATAACCTTCCGCAAAAAATGGTTAACTAATGGATAGCTAATGGTTTGTTGTGCATCTATAATACTATTATAAGCATTGTTTTATCATTATTAAATCAATTGTAAAACACCTACTAAACATTTGCTGTTGACAATAACATTTAGGGCTGCACGATTATGGAAAAAAATATAATCACGATTATTTAGATCAAAACCACGATCACGATTATTAATCACGCTTATCCAGCAGAGCTTTTAACCCACACCCCCCCAATTTCCGGAGCAACATAATATCACCTTGCCATTAGCCCCTTAAGATGCGGCTTTATACATTTGTTGTTATCAGTATGGTAATGACCAAGTCGTGGTGCATTACTAAAGGGCCTGTGTTGTGTCATAGTAGTTACATTTCAATGTCTATTACAGCATGCCACTGGAGGTACGGCGCACATTAAGGGGCTACTTAATATTAGTTAACCGTTAGTTAACCATTTCGCGGAAGGTTATTGTGAAGTGTTACCAACCCCATCTATAGTTATACATTGATTCTAACTGCAGTATATTAGACATGTGCAGGGGACTATGTAATAGTATTTTGACTAGCTCATCAGAATTTGGTTACTTTTTGGAGGGTTTGCATGCAATATAGTCTCTTGAGCTCTTTTTGTTGCATATACTCTATAGCAGGGATGGGCAACTGGAGGCCCGGGGGCCACATGCGGCCCTCCCTCTCACTCAGTGTGGCCCATAGACGAACATTTGTTTAAAGAAAAAGGACAGTTTTTAACCCCTTCTAAATCAATAACGTAAGCATTCAGGTATAAATATAGAAGAAGTCAATTATCCTTTCGTAATTTTTTTCAAGTGCGTGGTCATGTGGCCCTCCGATGGTGGACATAAAAAATATTGGCCCACCTTATAATCAAAGTTGCCCACCCCTGCTCTATAGCGTTGCTTGTTTAAATTTTGTAAGCAAGGTTACTGAACATTGGTTCAATCATGAAAGATTTTTTTTAGCTGCTGAAACAGGGGACTGTGGTAGTCCATCTCTGTACAGTCAGTTGTGGTTGCATGAGTGTATGGTATTACAATAAGTACAAATGAATATAAAAATGAATTGTATTTATCTATTCAGTACATTACTATTGAATTTAAATATTTTATGATAAAATGTCATAATGCTTCTTTTTTATCACAGAAGGTTAATGGGCATTGCCTCCAACATCAACATCAAAGTACTTTGTACATTGTCATCTCACGATGCCTGGACCTCTTTAGTGTTTAGTTTGGGAGGTCATCACCCTGCGGTACAGTGGGTCGCGTGACTGTACGCTCGGTCAGCCAGCCTGCCAGCACCTCTTGGGTGACGCAGGGTTTCAGCAGTCCCATTGTTCACGACCAGTGTGTGTGTGTGTGTGTGTGTGTGGGAGGGGGGTCAGTGGGTGGGCATTGGGGGCAGGATTCACACACCCCAGTGGTGGATCTAGTGACATGTGGCCCTAGGCAAAATACAAACATGGGGCCGTAAAAAGTCATCATATAGACATATAATGTTTTGATGTTAATTTAATGCTTTGTTTCATATAAGTGGCAAATTATGATCAAGCCAACTTTTTTGCGTGTTTACCACAACTGGTGTGACAGCTGGTGTGACAAATTTGGTCAGGGCCCTAAAGGCAATTGCCTAGGTTTGCCTAATGGAAAGTCCGCCCCTGACACACCCAGGGTGGCTTGTCCTCCTCTCGTCCTCCTCTCCCTCTCTTGCTATCCTAGTGGTTCTCAACCTTTTTTGAACAAAGTGCTTCCAAACAGGGGGCAGTCATGGGTAAGTGGTTAGGGCATCAGACTTGTAGCCCAAAGGTTGCCGGTTCGACTCCTGACCTGCCAGGTTGGTGGAGGGGCGGGTGGGGGGATAATTAACCAGTGCTCTCCCCCATCCTCCTCTATGACTGAGGTACCCTGAGCATGGCACCGTCGGGCAGCTCTGCTCCATTGGGGTGCCATTGAGGGTTGACCCCATGCACAGATGAGGCATGAATGCAATTTCGTTGTGTGCAGTGTGCTGTGGAGTGCTGTATCCACAAAGACAATGGGAGTTGGAGTTTTCACAGGTGGGCTTTCACTTTCAAACACTGCCTGTCCTTGCCTCATTTTCAGCTTGCCAGCTCCCCCAACGCAACATCATGTTTAAAAAAAACATATCACTGGAGGGCCCACCCACTCTCACAGAAGGTTAATGGGCATTGCTTCCAACATCAACATCAAAGTACTTTGTACAATGTCATCTCACGATGCCTGGACCTCTTTAGTGTTTAGTGTTTAGCAGGGCACCGTCGGGCCGCTCTGCTCCATTGGGGTGCCATTGAGGGGTGCCCCCATGCACAGATGAGGCATGAATGCAATTTCGTTGTGTGCAGTGTGCTGTGGAGTGCTGTATACACAAAGACAATGGGAGTTGGAGTTTTCACAGGTGGGCTTTCACTTTCAAACACTGCCTGTCCTTGCCTCATTTTCAGCTTGCCAGCTCCCCCAACGCAACATCATGTTTAAA
>NC_085874.1:35958055-35963055 GCF_034702125.1 Engraulis encrasicolus
TGTAAAGAGGCCGTTCCCTCCCTCCATTCATCGGCTTGTCTGGCAAATGACCCCAGAGCTACTGGTGGGGAAGCTAGCTCCAGCTCTGGTCAGGCAAGGAGGAGTGATGCTGCACGAAGGAAAAGAGAGATCATCGCCGCTGTAAGTCCTGCCATAATATTTATGTGTATATTTAATCTCTACTCTTTAGTCACTTGTAACTGTCTGATGAAATGAATTACTGTCAGTTTATTGACAGAAACTGGATACGGTAGCTTATAGCTTGCTATGTTCCAGTGATTCGAAATGTGAAGTCGCGAGGCTATAAGCTTCCCGCCCGTGTTACTAAACGGTAGTCGAACACTTTCTAGTAAATGCTTCGGTGGTTTTACACGCGCTTTGCCCTTTCCCCTATGATGAAAATCTTGCTGACATTGAAACTGTCAGTGGACTATATGTCACACAAAAGTAGTCTGCCATCCTCCAGAACGCCTTGCTTTGTTTACACATACACGTAACTACATTTGCGGACTGTCTTCTATCTCGAAGCTCTTCTGAAGTTTATTTTATGACATTTTGTACTTTTAGGCCTTAGAAGAAAATGTAGTAGCCAACGAGGATGACACCTGTCCTACTGGAGACGCAGAGCCTGTCGATGATGTGGAATCGGAGCTAGTAGTCCACCGCGAAACACAGTGTGACATTAGACGCACCCATCGTTCAATAGGTAAAGTGATTCATAGTAATTCTTCTGCCCTCAGCTGTAGAACCCTTCACATTGATCTAAAGTTTCTAAAAACAATGAGCCACATTGGAGACGGCGGTGAAGTCTCCTGGTGTTTATTTTGGATGTATCACAGGAAGTTTATCATCACTAAGGAAACGAGCTGAACTGATAATTTGAGAATGTGCTTGTAAATGTCACTAGATGGCAGTGTCTAACCACATACTGAAAAGTTTTGAAAACCCAACACCATACGCAGGGCAGAACAGTAATTCCTGCCCATGCATGAATTGCATGCAATGTGAATGTACAAAAATGTGGCAATCTTGTAATGATGCGACGCAATGTGTGACACCCCATGTATTTATGAAACCATAACTGATGCTGACTGAAGATTTGCCTGAAATGCTACAGATTGTAGTTTTAATGAAGTTGGTTGTTTCATCCGTGTTGAATGAAGTTCTTTTTCTCAGATGTGCAGGTAGTGTTGAAGCCTCAGATGGTCAGTGTGGAAACCCAGACAGAATCTGATGGATGGCGGTCAACACCACTGGTCAGTCCGGAACACAGTGAAGATGAATTATCAGATGCTATGGACAAGTCTGGGGATGTGTCGTGGAATCCTGATGAAGACATGCTGAGTGAGTCGTCTGAGGAGGAGGAGGAAGCGCAGCTGGAATCTCAGTGTACCAATGACGAGTATGTAGCTTTCCTTTGTTACAGGAACTTTTCATATTGAGCCTGTCACAATGTCATTGTCATAGACATAGAATGACCATGTGTTCTCTTTCGCTTTTAATCAGTGATACTGACAAGTTCATTGTTGGGAAGGAGCAGCTCCTGTCATTGTTCAGCACGTGTCCGGCATGTGGTGAAGAAAGCCAGGGGCGCATAATATTCCAGCAAGGGACATACATAAAAGTTCAGCAGGTAAGATCTTAGTTGAATGATGAGAAGCTCAGTTCTAACTTGTGAATGCAAAAATGTTCAGGTTTATAGTCGTACTAATATACTACCCTTCTTCTCAGTCATGTGGAAACTGTGGCCATCAGCAAAACTGGCAAAACCAACGTATGCTACACCGAAACATGCCTGCCTTCAACCTTACACTTAGTGGCGCCATCCATTTTACTGGCTGCATGGCTACCCAGACCATAAGGATGCTTAAGTTGTTTGGACTGCAATGCATTAGCGCCCCCACGTTTTTTCGGCATCAACGCCTCTACACGATCCCAACAATTATAACTGCCTGGGAGGAGGAGAAAAAGGAGATCATCAGAGAGCTCAAAGAGCTTGATGGTGGACTGGTCCTCTCAGGTGATTGCCGGTAGGTAGTTATATGCATGTTGTATGTATGTCCTTGATGAAGAACAAGGAAAAATGTTTTAGGACTAACTTATGAGTTCAACTGTTTTTTGATATTTTTAGATCGGACTCCCCTGGACACTGTGCAAAGTATGGCAGCTACACATTGATTGAAGACCGAGTCAATAAGGTGTTGGATGTACAACTCGTCCAGGTACGTTCATGTCACAGACTTAAAAATGAGGTGTTTTTTTGTTTCTGTACATACATTATCATGTAGATCAGTGGTTCTTAACCTTATTTTCTTACTTCTACACGTGTATAGGCACTAAAAATGATTTAAGTGATTAATTACAATAAGACATTAATCAATATCTTAATGACTTTAAATGGGAACCAAAACGTGTTTTCATTTGGTTTTGATTCGGCGTAACCTTAATGTTCCCGTTTTCATCTGGTTTTCCAGAGTTCAGAAGTCCCTAGCAGCTCATGGTGTGAGCTAGAGGGGTTGAAGAGGAGCATCCAGTCTCTGAAAGAGCAAAACATGCAAGTCTCCACTTTGATCACGGACAGAAATCGACAGGTACATGCTCGGAAAGCCTGACCATAACTTGCCCTTCTGGAGCACATCTCAATACACTCAAATGTACAGTTTCAGTCAAGTAATTTACACTGATTTGCTTTCCTATTGTAAGGTGGCCAAATGGGTCCGGGAGCAGATGGCAGAAACAAGCCATTTTTTTGACATTTGGCATATCGGAAAAAGTAAGTATGTGATATTGCTAGTTCTGGTCAGGTGTAAAGGTATGAGTTCACATTTACTAATAGTTTGTGTTTCTGCTTTGGAAAAGGTGTTCAGAAAGCGCTGGATGCTGGCGCAAAGGAGAGGGGGTGCGAGGACCTAAGCCTTTGGAGGCCCGCGATAATTAATCACCTCTACTGGACGGCTGCTTCCACCCCTTCAGGAGATCCGGATGTGATGGAGGCGAAATGGACCAGCATGATCCACCATGTGCAGGACATTCATCATCATGAAACGCCTGCCTTTCCTAGCTGTGCCCATCCGCAATTGGAAGGGGAGGCACGTGACAAGGAGTGGCTGGAACCAGGTAAACTCACAACACTTTTTGTTGACTTACTTGTGTTAATTCAATATGCAATTAAATTGTTGCAAACATTTCTTCAGATGATTATTGAAAATCTGCACTGTCTGTGTGTACATGTGTTTTGAACAGGATCTGCTGCTGCTGTGAAGCTGGAGAGCATTGCAGCCAAAAAAGCCCTGCTGAAGGATGTGAGAAAATTGTCACCCCAGCACCAGACCTACTCTCTGGAGGCATATCACTCCCTCATCCTACGCTTTGCGCCAAAACATACTGGCTTCTCCTATCTGGGCATGTTTAGCAGGTATGCAATGATGACATCAAATATGTCTAAAGCTAATGCAGGGACAGTATCACACACCACTGAAAAATAAATATGCCATTTAAGCATTGCCTTACGCCAGTGTTTCCCAACATATGGGTCACCAAAGGGAATAAAATGATAACTAACGAGTTTTGGTATCATGTGACTCCCTCTCGTGCATGCCTTACGCCTGTCTGAACTGACAACGTTCACCTTGTTCTTTTATTTGCAGTTGCATTAGACTGAGCATATCCGTTTTGTGTACCAAATGTACTTTTCAGACTTCTGTTGGCAGCACTGCACTTTAACTGCAATAGTGGCAGAGATGTGGCACGGACCAGTACTGGAGAGGCACGCTACGCAGTCCGGTACCCTCGATTCAAGAAAGGTGGCTGGGTGGTCCGTCCAATCGTGGAAAAAGCATCCTATGGTGAGTAGATACATTTGGGGTTCCAATGTCTATACAGTAATCCGAATTGAAAATAAAAAATTCTAAGAGCCACAGTCACCTTGAACGACCACATCCTCTGAACATGAACACTGTATCTCTTGATCTTAAGAAACGCTTTCAATCTTCCTGATGCTTTGAAATACTCAACCACTATCACTAGACTTTATACATTGAAAAAATAATACACTAAATTTATAGAGTAAATTGTGTATGTGAACAATTATAATACATTGTATTGTATTCATGTTATTCTTTATTCTTCTGAAGGTTACGCTTCACAACTGATGACATCCCTGGAGGAGGGGTATACAAATTCACCACAGGCCCTCCAAGACAGAAGTGCTCTTCTGGGTTCCACTGCACCACCTCCCCTCACCTCTTCTCTCCAGAAGATTGCCATGGATGAAGCAGTCGGACAACATATTCAACGGCACTCACGCTTCAGCACTAGCGGCACATCTCAAGTGTAGACTCCAAATACAATAAATGTAAAACTACTGAAACCGTTTGTGCATGTGAATGTCTTTATTTTATCTAAAAGAAAAAGAATCCTCCCCATGATCAGCCCATTCAAAACCTTTATAGGTCCCTCCTTCCTCTGGGTAATGCCTCCTTATTGCAGCCACAACGCATGTCGGAATAGGTTTTCGTATCTGTCGGCCCAAAGTGCCATATGCCCAGCGGACAATCTGTCGGTGTGCTGTGTATCGATATTGCCTAGGGTGGGAAATTACAATTTTCATCTTACTATTGCAATTTCATGGTATTCATTACAATTAAAGTTGACAGTTACAATGACTTTTGCTACACAACTTAAGGACATGGTAAACTCCTGTATGCATCAGTCAATCAGCATCAGTGCCACAAAGATGTTGGTGTAAGTGGATATGTGTTATTAGTCTATAGAAACATTATCTGTGAAATGCTTTGATGGAAACATACTCTGGTTTGGTGGTTTGGAGAGGACCATGTTCTTGTTTGAATGCCAAATATGCCACCTCCAGCACATAAGGGTCCAGGCACACACTCTGGAAACCAGGACGACGCGTCAGGCAGGTAATGTCTCTGGTAATGTACTCTAGGAGCTTCTCAAGAAGAGCGCGATATTCCTCTATCTCCCTGCAACACACGCTC
>NC_085874.1:35970555-35973055 GCF_034702125.1 Engraulis encrasicolus
CGGCGGGGCCCACTATTTGCTGAACATGCTCAACTGCATCATAAGAACATGACTATGACATTACCGAGAGCCAGATTAAGACATAGCCATTACAATTTTGGTGACAGTAAGGTTATAACATAGGCTCTGCGCTAAGGGGTTAAGGAACAGGTGACTGGGAAATAGAGCCATCCCAGGTTCAGGCTGGGTCTGCGGCCCCTAGTGGGTCTTCACAGTTGTCCTGACCTTTGAACCCCTCCTGTCTGGACAGTGATGGAAACTCCTCAAGATCAGATGACACCAAAAGTGTGTGTGTGTGTGTGTGTGTGTGTGTGTGTGTGTGTGTGTGTGTGTGTGTGTGTGTGTGTGTGTGTGTGTGTGTGTGTGTGTGTGTGTGTGTGTGTGTGTGTGTGTGTGTGTGTGCTTGCGTGCGCGCGCGTGTGTGTGCTAGTGTGTGTGTGGTAAAAGATTGAAGAGCGTGCCTGGAGTGTGTGAAGACGTCTTTGATGTGTGTGTGCGCGCGTGTGCGTACATGCACGTGTGTGTGCGTGCGTGCAATAACAGGACAAAGAGGAGCAGATCAGAGCAACGCTTGGTGTTTTCAAAGCAACAGTTAATTGTGTTGATTTTCCTGCCAAGTCTTGCCGAGATTGTGGCCAAAATGAGCAAAAATGGTGTCCACCTGGTAAATGGTTAATGTAAAACTTAATCTTTATGTCTCCGATATGTAGGCTATGTTGGCCCGAATGTATCTTTATGTATGTGTGTCGTCTCAGCACAATGCCTCAGCAAATGTCATGTGTCAAACTGAACCATGACATCATGTCTTTCTTTGGTGGTGAAGCAACGCCCTCTGTTGATGATGACACACCATGGGCTCACACACACCATGCTGCTATGAAGACATGCCAGTCACCATGTTATTACTGGTGTAGGTAAGTGTTACTGGTTAGGTGTCCTTAGTCCTTAGTCCTTTCTTAGGGTCACTGTAGGCCTTGTTCAGACCAAGAGCAACCTACGCAAACGGAGCGGCGGAAGTCATTATTTCTCTATGGAGAGCAAGCGATCAGCGGTACCAGAGCGAGTTCGCCAAGGGGCAAAGCGCACTGAGCGACCAGAGCGGATTTTTGATTTAAGTCAAGCTAATCTTATGGTAATGAGCTACAGTATGACGCAGTTTGGCGAAAAACCATTTGGAATGTTCATATCAACAAATGTCCCAGGCTGTCAAGCTGTCAAGCCAGAGCTGTTAAGTGATTAGTTACGTAAATCAAACATGTCAATGCCATATCCAGAGCGAATACAGCGAATTCACGGTGAAACTTCTTCTGCTACCTCCGCCACCAGGCAGCGTAGTTCGCTCTTGGTCTGAACGAGGCATTAGACCACTTGACAATGACAATGAAGTGTCCCATATTTCTTTCATAGACAGTTGGCATCCCTATGTGGGAGCCAGTTCTCCTTCAGTCGAATCGTTCAACATCTCTCTATGGGATGTCCTCCTATAGAGAGCGATGTCTCTCTCATCTCCCTCGGAGAAACGTGGACATAGGCATGATGTCCTAATGTTCTCGTTCAGTCGAATCGTTTGACATCTCTCCCTCTATAGGAGGACATCCCATAGAGAGACGTCTCTCTCATCTCCATCGGAGAACCGGGGACATCGGCATGTCCTAATGTTTTCTGCCACTGTGGCCCCCTGTAACCTGACTTGTGCCATCTGGTTGCGTTTAGCTAAAAGACACACAAAGGTGTTCCTCGCGCAACCATCTGAGGTTTGTGAAAGTCAGAATAATTCCGGAACAAATGAGCCAATCAGGATAGGGCTCTTGTGGCGCTGTAGGCCCCGGTTACAGCTGAGAAGCGATGTTTTCTGCTATTTTGACTCCCTGTATATCTCCACACTGAGAGGCCGATGTTTTCTGCTTTACCGTGTCGCAACTGTAATGTTTCTCAATGGGGGCCCTACAGCACCACAAAGTGCGCTAGGGAGCCAGAGGGGGCGTTGAGAGGCATACAGCTGAGAAGGGGCTGTGCTTAGTTTTGGGCATTAGTCTGTTATATGTTGTTTTAAAGGTGCACTGTGCAAGATTTTTAGTTGTTTATTTCCAGAATTCATGCTACCCATTAACTAATGTTACCTTTTTTACTAAGGGGTCGTTGATAGGCTTATGATGAGGTCCAGGGGGCGTTTCTTCAAAAAAGGTTGAGAACCTGTGCTACTGTGTCCCTTACCTCGGACCCTCCTGTCTGTGATCTGAGCACCACTCCTCATTACACCCAGGCCTGTGTGTCACTAGTAGTGCGGGAACAAAATCTGACACTGTGTACTGTACTTCTCCCCCGGTCACTTTCATTTGAGGGAACCTTTGTCTTTTGTGGTTGTCCATTTGTCCACATGATCTTTTTGCAATGGGAAAGACTTGATGTCACCTACTGTTTTCCGCTACCGTGGCTTACGTACTGTATAAACCCTGTTTACCTTGATGAACCTCATGGACTGAGGTTGCACAAGGACTTT
>NC_085874.1:35978055-35983055 GCF_034702125.1 Engraulis encrasicolus
GGGAGCCAGTTCCTTGTTCTGCATGTAGCACTGCACTCATTGGCTGGATGGGCCATGTGGCGTACAGGGCACTTGCCCAGTGGACTGTTTGGGATTTTTGTCCCGGCCGCACCCTGAATGGTATCAGTCCTCATGTTGCTACAGAGGCCTCTCCAAGACAGGGAGGTATAAATGAAGTGGTTTGCCTTTTGCAGTCAGTATAGCTCATGTAAGATTACTTCAGTGGTGTAGTCTACGTAGTATACCCACTTCAAAATTTCAGATATTTCAGTATACCCACTTGAAATTGATTGATCCATTCTTTAGAGTGGCACAAATATTTACAGTGTACCCACTTCAAAAAATGCTCAAATGTACAGTATAGCCACCACAAAAAATGTAGACTACACCACTGGATTACTTTTACCCCTTAAGACACACCGTTATAGATTTGCTGTTACTAGAATGGCAATGACCTAGTCATAGTGTATTACTAAAGGCCCTGTGTTATGTCATAGTATTGTAGTACTGTGGTGGTTAACTTTTCAATGACTATTACAGCATGTCACTGAAGGTATGGACTGCATTAAGGGGCTACTGTTATCATATGCTTCATTGTCTCTCTGCATGCCTAGTGGACTAGTCTCCGATGAAAATGCCCGACCCAGATTTTGATCCCAGACCAGCCCTGCTCTGCACTGTACATTTCCATCATTCTTCATGGACCCGCATGGTTCTCATTAGGGGCTGCGTTTTATGGTACACACACGCAGACAGACATGGTAAGCAGCATGGCTGGTGGGCAGCATGCACGGCGCTCCTTATGACTCATTTTCTCTCTTTTCTCGTCTTCTTTTTCCTCCCTTTCCGACTCTCTTTTTCTCGTCGCCAGTGAGAGTGACATGCCTCGTCTCCACGGTTGCGTTTGGGCTCTGGGCCCTCATCGTTCCACACGCAGCCTCTAGTCTCGTCTCAGTGGTGGCCGACGCCGACGCGGCTGTGATGTCATAATAGCCGTCGCTACAGCAACGAGAACAAGGAGAGAGACAGAGAGAGAGCTGGGGAGGGAGAGAAAGAGAGAGCAAGGAGTGACATGAAAACAGAGAGAGAGAGAGAGAGAGAGAGAGAGAGAGAGAGAGAGAGAGAGAGAGAGAGAGAGAGAGAGCGAGAGAGAGAGAGAGAGAGAGAGAGAGAGAGAGAGAGAGAGAGAGCAAACCCATGTCTGGTGTGGGGATATCAAATGGGGAGAGATGGAGAAATATACAGGGGTCATGCCTGCTCACAGAAAGAAAGAAAGAAAGAAAGAAAGAAAGAAAGAAAGAAAGAAAGAAAGAAAGAAAGAAAGAAAGAAAGAAAGAAAGAAAGAAAGAAAGAAAGAAAGTGATGGAGAAGGATGAGAGCAAGGGAGGGAACAAGAAAGTCATAGCTTGCTTGCCTGAAGAACTAATCTCGAGACGACAGTCTGACTCTGCACAAGACAAGATAGAGACAGCAAAAAGGAAAAAAAGAAACAAAAATGGAAAGAGAAAAAAGGGCATAAATGGAGAGAGAGGGGGGGGGGGGGTGGGGGGGGCAAGGACAGCATCCAGAAGGGGGTTGTGTGTAATTCTCTCTCTAGTCAACCATCCCCTCCACCCCAGACTATTTGGCTGGCTTGTGTGTGTGTGTGTGTGTGTGTGTGTGTGTGTGTGTGTGTGTGTGTGTGTGTGTGTGTGTGTGTGTGTGTGTGTGTGTGTGTGTGTGTGCATGCGTACGTGCATGTCTGCGTGCGTGTGTGCGTGTCTGCATGCGCGTGAGTGCGTATGTGTGTGTGTAATTGTCTGTTGTTCTGCCCGCCATTAACTGCAATCAGACTCAAATGGCTTTTTATTGCAGTCTCTCCTCCACAGTGATAAAACTCCCAGCACACACCAGGCCAGGCAGCAGGGTTGCCAGATGAGGCTGAAGATTTCCATCCCGAAACACGCTCAAAACCCGCCTGGAAGCACTAAATCCCACACCAAAATTGGGCGGGTTTTTTTCTGCTAAAAGCCATTTTTACCCGCAGACAGCCATCCTAAGCAGCCCAATCTGGCAACGCAGCCAGGCAGCCTGCATGGGGTCCCAGGCTTCACAGGCTCAAGTTATGGCACCGAGGGCCTTGTTCAACACAGCGATTACAGGGGCCCACTATCAGCCACACTGCCACACAGAGCAGAGTGTTTATTTGAAGACTGCCCACCGCCTACACAACCGCACACACACGCACACACACACAAGCACAGACAGGCAGGCACACACGCACGCACCCACACACGCGCGCACGCATGCGCATGCATACAGGCAGGCACACATGCATGCATGCACACAGGCACGCACACACGCATGCATGCTTGCTGACACACACACACACACCGATCAAGACACGAGTGCATGCATACGAGCACACGCAAACGCACACACATACACACACACACACACACACACACACACACACACACACACACACACACACACACACACACACACACACACACAATCATCATACCACAGTGCTAGCACCCTGGGTAGGCAGAAGTTTACTTTAATACAACAACATAATGGAAAAATACACACACACACACACACACACACACACACACACACACACGCACGCACGCTCGCACGCACGCACGCACGCACGCACGCACATACACACACACACACACAGGGGCCCATCCTTCCATGGAACTAGTTTGAGTTATTTTATGATGCAAGAAGTATTAAAAAAATAATTACCACCACATCCACCTACGTACATAATTGTTTAATTTCATTTTATAATGGAAGGGGGTAAGCCTAGTTTAACTCCCGGTGTCATTTTGTTTGCTCTTTTACGACACTGAAATTGGTACAATCACAACGCAACTCAATCCTCTAGACACCCTCTGGCAGTAAACAGTGCAGACAAAGTGGGCGGCTTTTTTTTTTTTGCCAAAATGCCTTGGAGATTTCAGTTAAGATATTGGTTTGGTAACACTTCAGTGTAGGCTTCACATGTTGTCCAGTAGTACATGCCTAATTGCCGTCTGTTTGTGACTTATAAGACGTTTTAAGCCAAATCAAGGGCCCAATAGGTCTTTATTATGATAACATCAAAAATAAATGCGTCATTGGCAATAATCAAGACATTTGTGAATGCCAACCGAACCAATGACTGATTTTGCTTAAAACATGTCACTTATAGAAACACTCAGGCATGCAATTAGTGGCTATGTGAAGCATCAAATAAAGGGTTACCATCAGTTTAATTTGAAGATATAAGATATATTGCTCTGTGCTGTTTAGTCATCAAAGTTGGGGTTGAGCACATCCACCTCTGAATGACAACCAATGCTTCTATTCTATTCTGTTCAATTCCATTCTACTACATTTATTTTATTCTACGTATTCCATTGTTCTATTTTCAGTAATTCTACACAGTAGCTCATCTCATCCCATAGGACAGCGGTTCCCAAACTGGGGGTCGGGACTCCCAGAGGGGTCGAGGAGTTACGGAAAGGAGGCCGCAGGCAAAAGGGACATCGCAAGAAAACGGGAAATCCCACAGCTCACAGCTAACATTACTTTATAATTTGGTTAGTAACAGTATTCACTTGTATGGCTAATAGATGTTAATATTACTAGCTTTTCCATTCATTGTGTGTCCGCTAATAGTGCTAGAAATCCATTGCTATGGTGTGGGGGAGGGGGGGTCACGAAAATATTCTTAAGGAACCAGAGCCATAGAGTGAGCACGCGTCCAATCTGCTATTCCGCTTGGCTTTGGGTTACATGCAGACCAGTCTGCAGTATTCTATTCTATTCTATTCTATTCTATTCTATTCTCGATTCTATTCTCATTTATTTAATTCTACGCAGTAGCTCATCTTGTCCCCATATAATTAGACACTGTCCATGTTGTTGTTCCTGTTGTGGCTTTTGGTCACATGTGAGCAGAAGACCAACCAGCAGAGAGGGAACTGTCAAAATATTTACATCATTCACCATGACAACCACCTTATTTTGGGAGGAAGTTGAGGGGTGGTGGTGGAGAAGGATGCATTCTGGGAAGAAGGTCGCTGGAAATGGCGTTCATACACAAACACACACACAACCACACACACACACTCAGACACACACACACACACACACACACACACACACACACACACACACACACACACACACACACACACACACACACACACACACACACACACACACACACACACACACACACACACACACACACACACGTACGCATACACACATAAACACACCCAAACACACACACATGCATACACACACACATACTCTCCTCTCTCTCTCTCTCTCTCTCTCTCTCTCTCTCTCTCTCTCTCTCTCTCTCTCTCTCTCTCTCTCTCTCACACACACACACACACACACACACACACACACACATACACACACACCGTGGTGCAACGGTGTCTCTGGCTCTGCGGGTTGTAGATCAACCGCCGACAGAGATAATTCCAGGTCTTACTGTAATGCCCTTCTCCTATTTGCACTGGATCGTAAACATGTGAATTAAAATGAAATGGAGATTCACGGTGTGGCTACAGTTTATTTGTCTATAATGTGTGTGTGTGTGTGTGTGTGTGTGTGTGTGTGTGTGTGTGTGTGTGTGTGTGTGTGTGTGTGTGTGTGTGTGTGTGTGTGTGTGCATGCGTGCGTGCGTGCGTGTGTGTGCCAGTGTGTCAGTGTTTCTATGCATATGTGGCTCTTGCACATACTATATACGTACTGTATGTGTGTGCCCATGTTTTTTTGTTTGTTTTACTTGTTTGCTTGTGCCAGTGTGTGTGTGCCTGTGTGCGTGCCTGTGCACGTGCATGTGTGCCTGTGTGTGTCCGCCTGTGTGTGTATGTGTGTATGTGTGTGCGTGTTTTGCGTTCTCTGATACTTACTGTTACAACACCAGTTTCCTTGGGGCTGGCAGGCCCCTGGCGGTGGGGACGATGGCTTTCCAAGTTTCCCAGTGAATCATTCTGATCTGGCCA